>NC_025996.2:97355288-97474109 GCF_000442705.2 Elaeis guineensis | reverse complement strand
TTTAACAAAAAGTCATCCATCAAAAGCAAAATTATGAGTACAATGCAAATAAGTATTTTTTTATATGCTCTGATATTCAAACTTGCTTTTGAAATTTTACTCACCTTGATACATCTAAGAAATTTGTTTTACTCTGATACATCCTACAATTTCTTTTAACTTGCTCTGATACATGATAAATTTATCCGATACAGTTGAAGGTTTCTCTAATAATTATAACATTTGCTCTGATACAGTGTGAAAATTTCTCTTATATTTGTCTAATACAGTGTGAAATTTTCTCTGATACATTATAAATTTTCTTGCTCTGATACATTATAAAATCTTTTCTGATATCATTGTAAAAAATTATTTTTGCTCTGATACATAGAAAAAGTTATTTATCTTCTCTTGCTCTGATATATCTTGAACTCAAAATGATCTAATACCCTTTTCAAATCTTTAAGAAAATGGACAAACTATTTTTGCATTTATATTACATGCCAAAAGAATCATACTCTTTTCAAGCATATACACCATAATGATTCTTTTGAAATCAATGCATTAACATAAATATTTTTGTTCAAATATTTTGTCATCATCAAAAAGGGGGAGATTGTTGCTCCAGATTGATTTTGATGATTACAAAGCAGATTGAAGGGATACAAATAATTTTAAAATAAAAAAGTCCTTATGATCTTCAAGGGCAAAATCATAATTTCACTTAAATCTTGATTTGATAGTATCATTTGGTAGAACAAATGATTTGAAATCTATTGGTGAAAATTTTATTGTGTTTGGACTTATATTTTTGAAGTTATGAAGGTTTGAAGTGCATGAGTCGACTCATGAGTCAACTCATGGCACTGTGAGCTGATTGGCACGCAAAAATCCTCCTTGGCATGCTAGTTTTCTGGCTTGGCACGACCTGTGAGTCGACTCATGAGTCGACCCACAAGGCATGAGTCGACTCATGAGTCGACCCCTGCTAATTTGAGCCAAGAAATTCCAGAAAAGCATTCTCTGGTTTTTGCAACAGAGGTCGACTCATGAGTCGACCCCTGAAGCATGAGTCGACTCATGAGTCGACCCCTGCGACGGGAAATGTCAGCAACGGCTATTTTTTTGCCCGTTTTAATTGCCATTTATGCTTCCTAAAAATCCTCTAACGGCTCTTTATCTGCCTAAATTGTTTTCTCTTGCTTCTAATGCTACAAATGCTTAATTTGATGAAAGAAATTGCAGATTAAATAGCGGATCAAACGTGAATCAAAAGAAGAGAAGAAGAAGAAAAGACGAGAAAGAGAGAAGAATAGAAGAGAGGATCCGTAATTTACAAGAATAAGCCTGAGATCAACGAAATATCCATAGAGAAAAGAGAGAGGATCCACAATATACCAGAGAGATTGTGAAAGAGAAAAGCTAGATCTTTCAAGGAGAGAATTCTTCACGCCTATCGTTTCAACCTTGATCTAGAGATCGTTCAAAGCTTTCAAGAGATATTCAATCAACGATCAACCTCTTCTCAAGCATTCGTTCAACCGTTCATTCATCTTGAGAAAATCTGAAAAAGGGGTTCTTCATTTGAGTAAAGCTTTTATTGTTATATTTGCTCATAAAAGGAGCTGTTATTGTATTAATCTGTGCTCTAAATATTCTTACTCTTTGTGAGTTTTTGCTCTTATTTTTGGAGGATTTCCAAAACAAGGAAAGGTTGATCCGAACCTGAAATCGGAGTGTTTTGGGTTTGCTTGTACCCGAGAAACAAGTGATCTAGCTTGGGATAGCTAGTGTCGGAGTTTCCGACGTCTTGTATTCTAGCTTGGGATAGCTAGTGTCGGAGTTTCCGACGTTTTGTATTCGGGTTGAATATAAAGGATAGTGGATTGAAATTCCCAAGTGGGATCTTGGGGAGTGGATGTAGGTGCAAGGTTAGCACCGAACCACTATAAATCCTTGTGTTTGTGGTGTGCTTTATCGGTTTATCTTATTTCTTTATTATATCCTTGCAATACTGCTTTAGGTAATTAATATTGTTTTAAGCCTTTGTTTTGTTCTTCATAAGTTATCTGTTGGGCTTAAAATTTTTAGAAACCCAATTCACCCCCCTCTTGGGTTGCATAGCTGGGCAACATCGTGCTCAACTCAAACAGTCCTGTGACTCCTCACTAGGACTACCCTGGCCAAAATTTTGCTAAATTGAAACACGACTGTACACAGCTTCTGAACTAGAGTGGTCAATTCCATCTTGACACATGCACCGACAAGTCAAGTACTTGACTACACCCAGTAGCCTTCCATCACTGAATTAGAAATTCAGGTAGTCTAGTGCCTAAGTGCAGTGAGTTGCTTGCAAGTCACCGTGGCGGACTCAGGTCGGAGGGACATTTATACCCATATCCCATCGGAGCAAATCTTGACAGCAGAAATTGCTCTGGAGTCGGTAACGTTCAGTACAGATGTACCCTTACATCTCACCTGTATGCCATATCAGTGTTTCTACACTCCTTGGTTAAGAGGACAACCAATCCATATGGCACACAATGACTTATGCTTGATAAACTTGTTGTCCTTGATAACAACGTATCATTTGGTCACGAACAGGTTTAAGGACTAAACGACAAATCCTCCTTTGTCGAGTCTAAATAGTCCTAAGGACTTCACCACAACACAGGAGTTCATTAGAAGATGAAACAATTTGTGATGAATAATGTCAAAATAACTTTTATTTATTTATAATTCATATACTAATACAAGAATAAGCACAACCGTCAACAGGCTGACGATTGGCTTTGGGACACTATTTCCAACAATGGGATCGTTCCGGTAAGACCTAAATCTTTGATAGTCCAAACCTAAAATATTTCTAGTCGTTAGTGCATTGAGTCAGAGATCAATGATACCAGTAAGACTGGCATGTCTTATGTATGCTTAGAAATAAGGGTGGTTGATCTCACAACCACTTGTATGGTGACACTAATACAAGGATATGGGTGCTTATTAGAGAATGAGTTCCATGAATTGATCTATGAGAGAATATCATATGGAGTTTTATTTATATGTCAATTGATGATTCTCTAGTGGGAGTTGTGTAAGTGATCCTTAGACTTGAGGTCACTATGGTACCTTGTGTACATGGAACCATATTTTGGTTCACTACCTAGCTTGGTTCTTTGATCCTTATGTGGGGTGTTCTGGATATGGTGAAGTGTGCATGAAGGTTGTGAGTGTTGTGATCCAAGTGGTGTGCCCAAGGCCCAGGGGACCAAGGCTAAGGCCAAGGTCCATCATTCATGAGGGCTTCATGGAGGCTCTAGGGCTAGTTGGGCCCTAGGTTGAAAGGCTGTGGGCCTTTCGGGTTCTTGAGGTCTAGGTTATGTGGGCCTCAAGGGACCAACTCTTTATGGGCCAGGTTTGGGCCCAGAATAGGTGAGATTAGGTCAAGTCATGGGTGTACATGGGCTTGGGTTAACCTAATCTCCCATAGAGTTGGTCAAAGGAGTTTTGGGTTTGGGTCACTTGACCCTGTGTTTATATATACATGCACTATATAGGTTTGATTAAGCCAAAGAATACGAAAACCCTTTCTCCCAAGTCTCTCTCTCTTTTCTCTCTCTCTTCAGCTATTCTCCATGCCCCAGGAGCAAGAAACCCTAGGGTTTCTTGCCGCCAGGTCCATAGAAGGCAGGAAAAGCAGGGGAGGTGCTAGGGTTTTGAGCCCCTCCCCCTTTGTGCCGCCAACCATATTGCCTCTCCCTCTCTTGCAGCCACCCAAACATCAGGTCCAAGACTTGAAATCTCTTGCTATGAGGTTGGTACAAGTTCTTCTCAGATCTGGAGTTGATCTGAGGTCGTTTGAGGCACGGGTGAGATCTCCATCAACAGATCTACAGGAAAGGCTGCAGCAGAACAGATTTGCAAGGTCTGGTTCTATCTACCTTCTTCCCTATCTAGAATACCCCGATTTGAGATCTATGAATTGGAAGACCTTGGTCCAGGCCTGATCTGGTTGGGTACCAGATCTTGAATTTTTTAGAGGTGATCTTAGAGGCATTCTTCATCTGGAATGAAAGGCTGACGAAGAAGACAACAACCAGGCTGATTTCATCAAGGGCCTTCGATCGAGTCAGAAGTCTCCAGATTTGTTCGTTGCTGGTTCTGCTGCACCCAAGATCCATGGGAGGAGTCAGGATCGTGCTCCAATAGTGAGTGATCAATAAGGGATCAGTCACTCCTGATAAGGAAAGCGAACATCCTATGTGATCTTATAGGATGATGATTCTGGAAGTCTTTGGCCAAAGCAGGATGATAATTAGAAAAGGGTTTCTTATCATCACCTTCAAAATAATATACATAAAGATAAGTGATTGAGTTTGATATATTTTCATGTCCACAACTCATCTGAGATGTTGTTTGACTGAATGATTGAATTACACAAGAACTTACCACTGAAGGGTATTTTGATAATTTTTTATCAAAATTTCAAATCTTTCAGATAGTCATGACACATTGCTAGACATCAATCTCGACTTGTGGACTCATTAGAATTGAAAGAATTTGATTCTAAAATTAATTTGGAAGAGTCCAAATTGATTGAGACTGTTCGAGTGACCTAATCTCATCGGATTAGGATTACGTCGAAAGTTTGGATCCACTGTTGGCTAGATTTAAAACTCAATAGGTTACATACTTTAGAATTTAGCCTTAACCTAATCTAATTAGAGTTTAATATAAATTTTATAGGTTAAATTGATATGCTAGCACTTGTATTAACTCAAGTTCCCAAATTGATTTAGATCAAAGTGTTTGAGCTAACCTAGACCAGTTGGCTTTGACCTAATGGGATTGAGTCAATTTAAATTGGAATCTTATCCAACTTGAACTAGTTTTAAGTAGAGAAGGACTTCTCTATGCCCATGAGAAGTCACAGCAAAAAATAAATGCCGCCCACCACTTTATGGCATGTGAAGTGGAGAGTCCTTCTTAAAGAAGGCTCTTAACTAACATGCATTGCCTTAAATTCCTGATTAGAAATCCTATGTTTTGTCACAAAAAATTATTAAATTTTTTATGATATGTAGAAGACTAAGATTCCTTCTGCTCCAAGTAATTAGATCATCAAAAATTTACTCAGTGAATTTATTTGGTGCATGGGAAGTTGGAGCACCAAAGGTTGGTGCCCCTTCATCCCATGAGATGTCTTCTGGTCCCCTATTTATAGGGGATGCCCCACATGGCTTCTTATGGTTACTTTTCATTGAGACCAATAGGAGGGATGTGGTAAATATAAGAAAAAATTTGAAAAAATTCTAACAAACAAAGAGAGAATTTTGAGTGGCAAAATTTGTTACAAGGGTGGTGAGATTTTCAGCAAGTGTTGCTTGATTGCCCCAGGATTTGATTTTTTCATATGTTGGAGCCAAAAATCAAATCCTAGGTTATATGATATTTGAAGAGTGTCTTCTTTGTATCATTCTGGTGGTAAGATCAAAAGTAACTGAGCTTTGGTGCGATCATGATGCAAGTTCGAAGTCGGCAGTATTCTTGAAAAAATAAGGCTGCGGCAGTGCATCGGTTAGGAAGGACTTTGGCCAACTTTTGTGTGGATCACTGTTGGAGGACTTTTATGTTGGGGTCTTATAAAAAATACCAATATTCTACTTTTTCATATTGGTTAAGGTATAATTTTTTATCTCTTTGCATGCTTGAATTTGTTTTGATTGTGATCGGCAAAGTGATTCTAAGGTTTTGGGTTCGGCTCGATAGTTTTATTTGATAAAGCTATTGATTTGCTTGTTTTAAATTTTCTAAAAATTACTTTCTACTGCATTATCAAAATTAAACAACGACTTGTAAGTAACTCACTATGTTTTGATGTCAGACTACTTGAATTTCTAATTCAGTGTTGAAAAGTTTTTAGGCACAGTCAAGTACTTGCGAAGTTGGTGTGTGAGTCAAGATGGAATTGACCTCTCCAAATAAGTAGGAGTTAATGTATCATTGTATTTCAATTCAGTAAAATCTTAACTGGGATAATCCATATGATGGATTTTGAAAATTAAAATATAATGTGGATGATCATACTAGGGTTGACAGTTAAACCTTAGATCATCTTGAGCATTTGGATCAAAGGGATGAATTATACAGTAACCATATGTCAATAGATTCTTGAATGATTCTTTGCAATCTTTCGATTTATTCGAACATCGGGTATCATTGCTTGATGGTCACCTTTGATTGGTATAGGAAGATTGTTCTTATACTACTCGCTTAGGTTCAAACCTATGGGGTCACGCTCGAAAGAAGTTTCTGACTGATCATATAGCTGATCAACGATTAAGAATCGTTCTAGGGTAAAATAGTCAATTCAATTGATGATTAATCCTATGCAAAAATTTTCACAAATCAATTCACTAATTGTTGATGAATTGTAGGAGGATTGATTAGTAATTAGATTGCTAATTAACTTAATTTGATTGAGCATTGAGTTTTGGATCAAATCTAAATGAATTGGATTCAATTTGGTTTGACCTGATTAGGTAGAGCTGTCAATGGATCGGGTCCAGATCCGAGATCCATGGGTATTTACCCGATGGATCCGGGTCTGGTATTAGTACTGGACCCATTTACTTGGATCCGGAT
Source organism: Elaeis guineensis (assembly GCF_000442705.2). Taxonomy (NCBI): domain Eukaryota; kingdom Viridiplantae; phylum Streptophyta; class Magnoliopsida; order Arecales; family Arecaceae; genus Elaeis; species Elaeis guineensis. Next base: position 97,467,488 of record NC_025996.2, on the reverse strand, counting down.
CCAGACCCGATAAACCATCATGTAAACAGATAGGGTCTGGATATTTAATATCTAGACCCGATAGACCCGAATTATATATATATATATATATATATAATATTATATATATATATAATTATTTTGAACTATTAGATCAGAGATCCAATGATTTAGGATTTCTAAAAGTTTTGAAATCCTAAAATAGTAAAACCCCCGTCGGCCACCCGTCCCTCTCTCAATCTCTCTCCCTCTCTCTCTCTCAGTCTCTCGATCTCCTGTCTCGACAGTGCCTCTGGCCTCTCCCTCCCCTCCTCTCCCACTCCTCCAACCTCTCCCTCCCCTCCTCTCCCACTCATCCAGAGTTCGAATGTCCTGCTTCTCCATCTCCACCATGCGATATGCTTGTCGGTGGCCGGACCCCGACACCAACATGGTGGATGAAGGAGATTCTTTCTCGCTCTCTCTCTCTCTGTCTCCCTCTCTCCCTCTCTCTATTTCTCAGTCTCCCACTCTCCCTCTCTGTCGAGGACTCGAGATCTCTCCATCGAGATCTGCTTCCCGATGGTGTCGAGCCCTCCCTCCTCTCCTGCTCTCTGTTCCTCTCCTGCCGGATCCACTCTACGGCTCTCGGTGCTCTCTCTCCCTCTCCATCGCAAAATCTGCTCGTTGGTGGTCGGACCCTGATGCCAAAGTCATGGATGAAGGAGATCCTCTCCCTCTCTTGGTCTCTCAGTCTCCCTCTCTCCCTCTCTTTGTCTCTCAATCTCCTGCTCTCCCTCTCCATCGAGATCCCTCCATCGAGACCTGCTTTCCGATGACGTCGAGCCCTCCCTCCTCTCCTCTTCACCTCTCCTGTTCTGTCGCTCCACTCCATGGCTCTATCACTGAGCACCCCCTCCCTCTGTCTCATGGCTCACATCACCCCCACCACAATCTGGGCCGCCCCTCCCTCTCCAACGCCGCCCACTACCGGGATCCATCTCTCCACTACTGATCTTCACCATCTTGACTTCCTCTTCATCTCCGTCGCTCATCGGACCTCGACATCAAGATAGCCGATCTGTCACATCCTCACTGATCTACTATTTTCTAGGTAAGCATTGGTGAATATCATGTAGATTAAGTTGTGGAGTATTGTTCATTGCTGTGAATGTATTGGTAATATTCTGTGGATCAATTTGTAGCTATCTTTTTTTATGTGATTTATTTTACTTATTGAATTTGAGTAAATTTTATATTTTTATTTATATGATCATATGATTATATAATTTTTAGATATTTTTTTAGGTTATTATATAATTTTAGATATTTTTTGTGAGACTTTAAATATAAGTTTCGGATCCCAAAATCGGGTCTGGATATTCGAGATCCATTAGGATCTGGGTTCGATACTTCAAGGCTAGATCCATTAAGTATTTGGGTTCAGGTCTGGTACCAATAACTAAGATCGGATCCAGATCTGGATATCTAGGTTTCGACCCAAACCTGATCCGTTAACAAGTCTACGATTAGGTTATGAGATGACCTAATTACTAAGGGTGTTCGATTCCTAATATGATCAGGACTTGAGTTTGATTAATTTTTGATTTGATTAAAATTTAATTAAAACTATTTACTATCTAATTAGATTAAATTTAGTGATCCAATTGGGTTTAACCTAATTTGGTTGGATTAAAAATCTAATTGGATGAGAAAATTATTCAAATTTGAATCTCTTGCACCTTCTTTCTCAATGCCCTCTTATTCTTCATATGAAAAATATTTTTATATAATTTTTTTCATACCTAGAAGATTTTTCCATATTCTCATTTGATTCTTTTTGAATTAAAAATTGGTTGGTTTAAATTTGAGTTCAAATGGGTTTGAATTTGAATGAAAACTTAGAGTCCAAATTGAGTTGGACTCTCCTCTTCATGCCACCACCTTTCTCCATGCATAGAGTATTTTTGCATGAGATTTTTTGCACCATTCTGATGTTGGTTGACCCCTCTCTAAGTTTATAAGATAAAGATAAAGTTTTATTCAAAAGTTAATTCAAATTTGATTTGAATTGGTGATAAGGATCAACCAATGTTTGAATTTGAATCGAAACTACCTCTTTCTTATCCTTATCTTCTATGAGACACCAACCTTAAAAGGGGATCAGTTTTGTGTGAGATTAAGAGTAATTTTTGGTGTGAGAAATTTGAGAGTGGGGATGTAAAAAGTTGAGAGTTGGTTGGGCTTCCATGCATGAGAAATAGAGGAAGTGTTCTTTCTCTCGGGCGTGAGCTATGGGTTCTAGGGTTTTAACTCTAGGTTTTGTGAGAAGAAAATGCAAGAGTGAGTCTTGTCCAATCTTTCACACCACTACCTCCTCGTAAAGCTTCATCTTCTAATCTAAAAGATTTCAAGAGATCCAAAAAAAAAGCTTGGATCAACCATCCAGAGCTTTCGACGTGAGCTAGCACTCCCGCGAAGGAAGATCCGAACAGGGCTTCGAGTGGACGATCTGTAGAGGTCGGATGATCTGTGCGGCTGTTCGACATTAGTGAGAACTTTGTACCATATCTATCAGCAGTGAAGATTATCGAATTATAAAAAGGTGATGAGTTCTGAACTCAACCAATAGATCTAAAGGTTAGATCAATTTAGGGCATCGATGTGATCGATGTAGTTTTCTATTTTATATCATATTTTATATATAAATTTTTTATGTCATAGATTCTTAATAATAGTTTAGATCTGATTTAAGGTATATTTAGAAGATTAAAATATTTAATATTTTATTATTCTGCTGTAAAATTTTAAAAATACATACTTTGAACTACCTATTTTTTCTTCAGATGGTATCAGAGCAAGTTTTCTTATGACATAAATTTTTTGCATAAAATCTAATTTTAATTGTTTAGATTAGATCTAAATAATTAATTTTAAATCTGAGTAGTATAGTAATTTAATTGGATAGATCCTCATAGCCATCCAGTCATAGGAGAAATCAAGATTTCAATATCCTATTTATCCATTCAATGGGATCTCCTGTGGCATGTAAGGATACTGCACGATCTTTTTCATGATGATGAATAATAAAAAAAAATTTAAAATTTTATTTTAGATCTAAAATAATATATATTAAATCTGAAATTAGAGTCTTGATTATGAGATGATTGATTGTAAAAAATATTTTATAAAGTTGAAAATTATTTTCAAGCACCGAACTCGAACCCATATCAGCCTAAAACTTAATTGAGAATTAAGCGATTTAGATTTGAGAATAAAAGATTTAAGGTATTAATTTCATAAGTCATGGGTTAATAAGTTAGCTCGAGTCAAGTCCATTTAACTAGATTAGACCTAGGGTTAAAAATCATTGATAATGGATCATGTTAGTAATTGATCAAATCTAATTAAAAGTTAATTCTGATTGGGTCAATTTCTTCTCTTGATCAATTTCAATAGTTGTAGTTGGTCAAGTTCATGTCTTTGATTATATCAATATAAACTTTGATCATAGCTCCGTGGTCGAATCCAAATCTATATGTTGATCAAATTAAAAATGACTAACTAGTTGATGTCTAAGGTAAGTATGGCAACTTTGATCGGTGGTCATTAATTAGCAGTTACATAGATTAAGTCTATGTCGAGTTAATAGCATATCCCTCCCATCGATCTCATTTACTTGACCAACATGGTAAATCATGTTTTGGTTAGATTACTTAATGATTGGAGTTGACCCATGCTAACTAGAAAATCAGTATGACTGATTAGGTGCCCCTAGTTCAACTTGTCTTGAGTTCTCTTCATGACTTGGTGAAGTCAGTGAGAGGATTTATGACTGGTTGGTTGGACTAATTTTTACCTAATCTTCTTTAATCTGACTTAGTGAAGTCAGTGGGAGGATTAAAATTAACTGATCAAATCTTTTCTCTTCTCTCAATTTAACTAATTAAATCTTCTAAAATTCTTAAGTCCCTAAAAATAAAATAGTTATGGTGATAACTAGATCATAGCCTCCCATTAAGTTGAGTGATAATGAGTCCAACAATTTAGATAATCATTGGAAGCACCACATGCCTGGTGCTTATCTGGCTGTCAGAATTATCATTCATAATATATTGATTTAGTTGTGTCTTTCTGATAATGGTCAGGTTGGCCAAGCCACACTCGAGCCTGGTCACTCATTTGTTTGATGCACTAAATTCTGGCATGTTAATGGTTGGACCCAATCAGAACTTTCAGTGGAGGTACCACATACCTGTTGAAGAGGTGTCTGGGATAAAATTAAATACTAAAAATTATTTGATGAAATAATTGGTTAAGAACCTACCCATGGGTGCACAAGGGTTGGCCAAGTGACACTCGGGCCCATGTGCAGTCTATGTGGATTCTAGTACCTACTAAAGAATTAGTATAATTCCTTGAATTGAAGGTAGAGGCTATCAATTCAAATAAAATAGTGAGAGAATCTTTAGATTAAAATCTATATCTTTAGGCTTAATCAATTTATATACTAATTGGGTTCTGGTTTTTCTTTTGCAGTTATTTCTACCAACTTGTCACTCCGATTACTATTAGATGTCATAAACTGATGGGATCAAATTTTGATAGCTGGTATTGAAAGCTCAAAATTATCTTGGAGCATGAACGAATTTTGTATGTGTTGATAATCCAGCACCTGAGGAGCCAGCTCCGAACGCACGTAGCATGATCAGAGACACTTATCAAAAGTGGCTCAACGACCGAACTATGATTTGTTGTATTGTGCTGGCGGTAATGAATGATGAGTTCAGCCATCATTTTGAGAATGCTCTGCCACAGGATATATTGCAAATTTTGAATGAGTCCTTTGGCACATCCGACGATGTTGAGAGGTACAAGACTAATTGTGTTATCTTCAATACTCGAATGAGGGAAGGAGCATCAGTCACTGATCATGTATTGTACATGATCGAGATGATTGAGTGCTTAAGCAAGCTTGACTTTCTCCTGCATGAGCAGTTGGGAAAAGATGCTATTCTGAACTTTCTATCCAAGTCTTACCTCCCTTTTCTTACTCATTTTCGAATGACAAAGCCTGCGGTCAACTACTACGGTTTGCTGGGGTTGCTGCAGAACTTTGAGAAGGATCACCATCTCCATAAGGAGTCAGTGAATATTGTTGGAGGGTCTTCTTCTGAACGTCGATCTTTTAAGAAAGAGAAGAAGAACAAAAAGAACAAGAAAAAGGTACAAAGTGCTGGGGCACCCAAGCCCTATTAGATCAAGAAAGGGGCACTGGAAGAGGAATTATCCTTAATACATTACCTCTCTGGATCCGAACAGGCTGAGAAAAAAGCAAGTTGTTGCTGGATAAGGTAATTATATGATAATACCTTATAATTTTTTAATTTATGATTCTACACCTGGGTATTAGATATTGAAAGCCTTTTTTATATTTGCAATTCGTTATAGGATTTGCAGGTCAGTAGGAGATTTGAAGAAGGCGAAAGGTTTCTTAATGTTGGAGATGGAAGACTAGTTTCAGTTCTAGCATTAGGGACTATTAAGCTTGTATTCAAGTCTAATATAATTGTTCTAAGTGAATGTCACTTTTGTCCTTTTTTTTATTGAATATTATTTCTGTAAGCCTTTTGGTCATGTACGGTTATGAAATTTTAATAAAAAAATAATTTTAATATCATTATAAATGGTGTTAATGTGATAAATAGACAGCTGAACAATGATATTTATATATTGTCACAACCTGTTAGTGTAATGTACACATCCAGCAAATACCCTAGAATTAGTAATGTCTCCAATATCTATCTTTGGCATTGTAGGTTAGATCATGTTAACCAAGAACAAAATAAACAGATTGACACGAGGAAATCCTCGAAGTCAGTAATTATGAATCACTTCCAATCTGTGAGTTCTGTCTTCTTGAAAAAATGATCAAGTCAAATTTTACTGAAAAAGGTGAGTGAGCCAGTGAAGTTCTAGGTCTGATACATATTGATGTATGTGGACCGATGAATACTAGTGCCAGAGGTGAATATTATTATTTCATTACATTTACAGACAACTTATTAAGGTATGGGCACGTCTACTTAATGACACATAAGTTAGAATCGTTTGAAATATTCAAATAATTCCGTAATGAAGTAGAGAAATAAAGTGAAAAGAGTATTAAAACTCTTCAATCCGATCGAGGAAGAGAATACCTCTCCAGTGAGTTTCTGACATACTTAGAAGAGAATAAGATTCTCTCACAATGGACCCCTCCTGGAACACCACAGCATAATGGTGTATCGAAAAGGAGGAATCGAACCCTGTTAGATATGGTTTAGTCAATGATGGGCTTTGCAAGTCTGCCAATCTTCTTTTGAAGATATGCACTTGAGTCAGCTTGTTATATTTTAAATAAAGTTCTGAATAAATCTGTAAGTAAAATACCATATGAGATGTGGACAGTGTTGGGAATAGTGTCCCAAAGCCAATCGTCAGCCTGTTGATGGTTGTGCTCCTTTTGTATTAGTATATGAATTATAAATAAATAAAAGTTATTTTGATATTTTTCATCCCAAATTGATTCATCTTCTAATGAACTCCTGTGTTGTGGTGAAGTCCTTAGGACTATTTAGACTCGACAAAGGAGGATTTGTCGTTTAGTCCTTAAACCTGTTCGCGACCAAATGATACGTTGTTACCAAGAACGACAACGTTTATCAAGCATAGGTCGTTGTGTGCCATATGGGTTGGTTATCCTCTTAACCAAGGAGTGTGGAGACACTGGTATGGCATACAGATGAGATGTAAGGGTACATCTGCACTGAACATGACTGACTCCGGAGCTATTTCTGCTGTCAAGATTTGCTCCGATGGGATATAGGTATAAATGTCCCTCCGACCTGAGACCACCATGGTGATTTGCAAGAAACTCACTGCACTTAGGCACTAGACTACCTGAATTTCTAATTTAGTGATGGAAGGATGCTGGGTGTAGTCAAGTACTTGACTTGTCGGTGTGTGTGTCAAAATGGGATTGACCACTCCAGTTTAGGAGCTGTGTACAGTCGTATTTTAATTTATCAAAACCTTAACTAGGGTAGTCCTAGTGAGGAGTCACAGGACTGATTTAGTTGAGCATGATTCGGATGATCTATCAGGGTTGACAGTTTAACCCTGAGTTGTCCTAAACACAGGGATCAAAAGGGATGAATTATACAGTAACCATATTCACGTAGGTTTTGAATGTTGCGATTGTGACTATTCGACCTATCCGAACGTCGGATACCATTGCTAGATGGTCACTTCGATTAGTACAGGAATTGGTTCCTGTGCTACCGACTTAGGTTTGAACCTGCGGGGTCACACACATTAGAGGTTCCTATCTGATCTGATGGCTGATGAAGAGTCCTAATATTCATGGACTATGAGTCCTACGTGTCTGAAACTCTGTGATCAAGAATCAGGATTCTCTGATCATGAGTTTCACATATTTTGGGTACCGGGGTCAAGAGTCCCACTGGTTTGGGACTCTTCGATCAAGGTTTCATGTCGATGGACTTTGATACCCGATTGCCCATCGAATTTGGACTCAAAATTTATGAGAGATTTAATTAGTGATTTGATCACTAATTAACTCAATTTGATTGAGTAATTATTTTTGGATCAAGTCCAATTGAATTGGATTCAGTTCGGTTTGACCCGATTAGGTTAAGTATTGACCTAATTGTCGAAGTGGTTTGGTCCCTGATTTGATCAGGGGTTGGGCTTAGTCAATTCTTGATTTGATTAGAATTTTATTGAGTCTAATTAAGCCTAATTAAGTTAGATTTAATTTAGTCTAATTGTACTTAACCTATTTTGATTAGGTTGGCTCAATTAGGTTCAGACCACCTTGACTTTTCTTCTTGCGCCACCTCACTTCTTCAGCGCCCATTTGAATTCATGAGAAGCAACTTCTCATGAATTTTCTCTCATGTAGAAGGCATCTCATGCCCACACTTGTGCATCAAATTTTGGATAAACTTGATTTGTTAGCCATTCAAATTCAAAGGGTGTTTGAATTTAAATGGATAACTTATCCCTTGCGCCTTCTTGCCTTATCCATCTTGTGCGCCACTTATCATACACAAGAAAGAGTTTCTCTTAAAAACTCTCCACGCACAAAAAAGCCATGCCTCCTCTCTTCTCATGCATAGAGTGGATAGGAATGAGTTGGTTGGCATTTGAATTCAAATTCGATTTGAATTCAAATGAGCAACCACTTATCTTTATCCTCTCACGCGGTAAAAATACTGCAAAGATGCGGTCTTGCATCGTTTTAAAAAAGAGATAAGAGAGGGCATGCGCATAGATGATCAGAGAAAAAAGGGTGGTGTGAGAGAGATTTCTTGTGTGAGAAAAGAAAAGAAAAGAAGAGAAAAGGAGAGAGAAGTGGGCGCAAGTTTTTCTTGTGTACCCTAGGATTTTGGCTTAGGGTTTGAGAAGTGAGAACATGAGCTACGAGTGTCGTGAGCCCACTAAACTTTAGGAAGAGCATCATCAACCTCTCTACCATTTTTGTTGATGATCCAAAGAGTCTGAAGAGTTGGCAAACATCGATCGAAGGAGTTTGATCAATATCGATCATCAAAAAGATGCAGTCACGAACTAGCATTCGAGGAGCCGATCAGATCGAAAGCTTCGTGTGGTTGATTTGTAGAGGCCAGACATACTGTGTGGCTGTGTTACGATGATCAGACCCTTCCGACGATGATCAGATTGCGGCGATCAACTATCCGCACAAAGATAATGTGTTCTAAACACATAACAGTAAATTATTTACTATTCAAATTTGAATTTCAAATTTAAATGCATGCATGCTATATATCATATTTAGATCCTAGTATAGGATAAACACATGTTAATTAATTAGATTAATTAATAATTTTTACTGTAAAATAGTGATTTTGAAAAATTTTAAAATTACCATTTTACCCCTGCACTAAAAATTCACTTTAAATGGTGTCAGAGCAGGTTTTAAGATATGATATATATATTTGCATGCATAGATTAAGTTGTAATCTAAAAGTTTAAATTTAAAATTTAAAATTTAAAATTTAAAATTTAAATTTGAAAGTTGTTTGAAATTTAAAATTCAAAATTTAAAATTCAAAATTTGAATTTTGAATTTTGAAATTGAAATTCGAAATTCAAAATTCAAAATTCAAAAATTTGAAATTCAAAATTCAAAATTTAAAATTTGGTTGAAATTTCAAATTTGAAATTCAAAATTTAAAATTTAAAATTTGAAATTTAAAAATTTGAAATTTGAAATTTGTTTGAAATTTGAAATTTAAATTTTAAAATTGGTATATTTAGATATACTTGATCCAAGTGGCAAGTAATCTAATTGGGTTGGTTGCCATGGTCGTCCAGTCATAGGAGAAAAGTAGGGTTTAAAGGCCCTCTCCTCCCATTCGATGGGGTTCTCCTATGGCGGTAGGGGTGCTGCTGTAATTATATCCCATACAGATGAAGCAGCGAAAGGACTTAATTGTAAAGATTCAATTGTAAAATTTATCAGAATGTGTTAGATTAGATCTAAAGAAATATTCATGATTTATTTTGATTGAGTTATTTTCTGTTATGTAATTAGCAATAGGATTGCTATTTATGAAATGTGCTGATCTGTTTGTGAAATGAGTCAACATATTTGGTGAATAAAAAATAAAACTTATCAAATTTAAAAATTATTTTCAAAATGCCAAACCTTGACCCATCAGCCCAGATACTTAATTAAAAGAATTTAGTGTTGTCAAGTTGGTCTAGAATTATGAATTAAGACCTAAGACAATTGCATAAACTTGTGGGTCAATGGGTTAGATAGATTAGGTCCATAATTGGGTTAGACCTAAGGTTAGCTTAAAGAAATGGACTAAATTAGAGTAATTGGTCAAATCTAATCAAAAGTTGAATTAGATTAGGTCTAGGACACTCTAGACTCAACTCCAATAGTTGTAGTTGAATGGGTCCATGTCTTTAACTAGATCAAGATGGACTTAATTCATGGCTACGCGGTGGAACCCTTAGTTCATCAAATTAAAACTAATGAATCGGTTAGTGTCTAAGGTAAGTTTGGCAGTTTGACCAGTGGTTCTTAAGTGGGAGCTACTCACATTGATTCGATCTCTGACGAGTTAATGGCATATTCCCACCACTGATCTCACTTACCTGGCCAACCTGGTGAGTTAGGTTTTGATTAGATTACTTGGTGATTAGGGATCACCCATGTCATTAGGTAAATCAGTGTGATTGATTTAGGTGCTCCTAATATCGGCTTTAATTAAATTCTTTTTTAATCTGACTTGGTGAAGTCAGTGGGAGGATTGAAATTGGCTGATTAATTTCTTCTCTTCTATCCTTTAATAAAAATCCTCAAAAATTATTAGGTCCCTAAAATGATTAAATTATAGTGATAACTAAGTCATAGCCTCCCATTAAGTGAGTGATAATGAGTCCATTAGTTTAATAATCATTGGAGGCCCAAAGGCCTGGTGCTTATTGACTAATGGAATTATCATTCATAGTATGATAATTTGGTTGAGTCTTTCTGATGGTGGTCAGGTTGGCCGGCCAAAGTCGGGCCTGATCATTTATTGGTCCAATTCATCAAATCAAGTCATGTTAATGGTTGGACCTAACCAGATCTTTTCAGTGGAGGTCAAAGCCTACTGATTAGGTTCTGGGGCAAAATTAATTACTAGAAGTTATTTAGAGAAACAACTGGTTATGAACCTACCCATAGATGCACATGGGTTGACCAACCAAAGTTGGGCTCGTGTGTAGTCTGTGTGGATTCTAGTACCCACTAAGGAATTAAAGTAATTCCTCGAATTGGAGGTTGAGGCTACCAGTTCGTAAAAATACTGGGAGAAACTTTAGACTAAAGTCCAAGTCTTTAGTATTAATAATTTATATACTAATAGAGGTCTGATTTTTCTTTGTGCAGTTATGGCCACTATCCTGTCGCTCCGGTCATTATTAGATAATGATAAGCTCATGGGACCTAATTTCGATAGCTGGTATCAAAAATTAAAAATCGTCCTTGAGCATGAGCGGATCCTTTATGTAGTAACGGATCCGACACTCGAGGAGCCAGACCCGAACGCTAGAGGGACGGTCCGAGATACTTATCAGAAGTGGCTCAACGACCACACCACCATTCGATGTATAATTCTGGCAGTAATGAATGATGAGTTCAGCCGCAGGTTTGAGAATGCCCAATTGCAGGAGATGCTTCAAGTGTTGAGCGACTCCTTTGGCATGCCTGACGACGTTGAAAGGCACAAAACTAGTTGTGCCATTTTCAATGCTCGCATGAGGGATGGGGCCTCAGTCACCGATCATGTACTGTACATGATCAAAATGATTGAGCGCCTAAGTAAACTGGACTTTCCCTTGCACGAGCAGCTCAATAAGGATGCGATCCTTAATTCTTTGCCCAAGTCCTTCCTCCTCTTCCTTACTCATTTTCGAATGACAAAGCCTGTAGTGAACTACCACAGCTTGGTGGGGTTGCTGCAGAACTTTGAGAAGGACCACCAGCTCCATAAGGAGTTGGTGAATATTGTAGGAGGGTCTTCTTCTGATCGTCGACCCTTTAAGAAAGGGAAGAAGAACAAGAAGAAGAAGAATAAGAAGGTGCAGTCGCATGCTGGGACGTCTGCACAGGATCAGACCAAGAAGCATAAGCCCGACCAGAGCCAGGCAGAGTGCTTCTTTTGCAAGAAGCAGGAGCACTAGAAGAGGAACTGTCCTCTATACATTGCCTCCCTGGACCCGAACAGGTCGAAGAAGAAGCATGGTAATTATATGATAACACCTTGCAACTTTTTCATTTGTGATACCACTGCCTGGGTATTGGATACCGGAAGCCCTTATCATATTTGCAATTCGATGCAGGGTCTGCAGGTCAGTAGGAGATTTGATGATGGTGAGAGGTTCCTGAACGTTGGAGATGGAAGCAAAGTTCCAGTTCTAGCTTTAGGAATCATGAACCTTGTAATCAATTCTCGTAATGTAATTCTGAGTGAATGTCACTATTGTCCAAGTTTTTTATTAAATATTATTTCTATAGGCCTTTTGGCTATGTATAGTTATGAATTTTTAATAAAAAAAAATGTTTGCAATATCATTTTGAATGGTGTTACAATATTTGTTGGACAACTAAATAATGGAATTTACTTACTATCATAGCCTGTTAATGTAGTTCAAACTTTCAGTAAACATCCTAGAATAGATAATATGTCAGAAGTCTACCTTTGGCACTGTAGGCTAGGTCATATCAATAAGAACAAGATAAAGAGGTTGGCTCAAGAAGGAATTCTTGAAGTTGGTGATTATGAATCACTTTCAACCTATGAGTCCTGTCTTCTTGGAAAGATGACCAAGTCACCTTTTACTGGAAAAGGTGAGAGAGCCAGTGAACTCTTGAGTTTGGTACATTCTGATGTATGTGGACCCATGAGCTCAAGTGCAAGAGGTGGATATTTTTACTTCATAACTTTCACAGACGACCTATCAAGGTATGGGTATGTCTACTTAATGAAGCATAAGTCGGAGTCGTTTGAAATGTTCAAACTATTCTGAAATGAGGTAGAAAAATAAACAGGGAAGTGTATTAAAACTCTTTGATCTGATCGAGGAGGTGAATACCTTTCCAATGATTTTCTGACATATCTTGGGGAGAATGGGATTCTCTCTCAGTGGACTCCTCCTGGAACACCACAACATAATGGTGTGTCTGAAAGGAGAAATTGGACCTTGTTGGACATGGTTCGATCCATGATGGGGTTTGCTGGTCTGTCGATCTCCCTCTGGGGATATGCGCTCGAATCGGCTTGTTACCTTCTAAATAGGGTTTAGAATAAGTCTGTAACCAAAATGCCATATGAGATATGGATAGGATGTAAGTCAGTACTCTCACACCTTAGGGTTTGGGGGTGTCTGGCTTATGTTAAACATTTAATTACGGACAAGCTTGGACCTAGGTTTGACAAGTGTAATTTCATAGGGTACCCAAAAGAGACCAAATGGTATTATTTCTCCCTAGCTGATGAGCAAAAGGTGTTTGTCAGCCTTAAGGCAATCTTTTTAGAAAAGGAGTTCCTTGGTGAAGGGACTGTTGCCTCTAAGGTCGAACTTGAGAAAGTTCGGCAGGTGGAAAACCGATACAAGTAGCTGAACCTGAACAGGATTTGGTTAGATCAGATTCGGAGCCCATTATTCCTGCACCCTTAAGGCGATCGGGTAGAGTACCATGTCAACCAGACAGATACTATGATTTTTTGGTCTGAGATGATGATCCTGTCGAACTTGATGAAAATGATAAGGATCCGATCACCTACATGGATGCAATGCAGAGACCTGACTCTGAAAAATGGCTAGAGGCCATGAAATCTGAAATAGAGTCCATGAAGATCAATGATGTGTGGACATTGGTTGACCCACCCGAAGGAGTAAAACCCATAGGATGTAAGTGGGTCTTCAAGAGGAAGAGGGGCGCAGACGAAAAGGTGGAAACCTATAAAGCCTGTCTGGTTGCCAAGGGATATCATCAATGTTATGGTATAGACTATGACGAGATATTTTCTCCTATGGCAATGCTTGCAATGGCTGCCCATCTGGACTATGAAATCTGGCAGATGGATGTGAAGACAGCTTTCCTAAATGGAGAGCTGGACGAAAAGGTGTATATGATACAACCTGAAGGGTTCACATCCACAGATGAGTCTAAGGTGTGCAGGCTACAGAGGTCCATTTATGGACTTAAGCAGGCATCCCGAAGTTGGAACATACGTTTTGATAGGATGATCAAAATGTATGGCTTCATTAAGAACGGAGAAGAGCCCTGCATTTATAAGTAGGCTAATGGTCCGGTAGTGGTATTTCTTGTATTGTATGTGGATGACATTCTCTTAATCAGGAATGATATCCCTGCATTACAGGGAATAAAGATTTGGCTGTCGTCACAGTTCTCCATGAAGGATCTGGGAGAAGCTTCCTACATCCTAGGGATGAGGATCTATAGGGATAGATCTAAAAGGTTGCTTGGCTTATCCCAGTCCACATACATTGATACTATGCTGAAGAGGTTCAGCATGGAGAATTTCAAGAAAGACTATCTACCGATAGGCCATGGAATTTCTGTCTCGAAGATGGATTGTCCGACAACACCTCAAGAGAGAGAGCGTATGGGTAGAATTCTATATGCTTTGGCAGTGGGATCTATCATGTACGCCATGACATGTACACGACCAGATGTGGCATACTCACTAGGGGTAGTGAGTAGATACCAATCTGATCCACGGGAGAATCACTGAAAGGTTGTTAAAACCATCTTGAAGTATTTAAGAAATACTAAGGACCAGTGGCTTGTTTATGGTGAATCGGACTTGAGACTTATAGGGTTACAGACTCTAGTTTTCAGTCTGATCACGATGACAGCAAGAGTGTGTCAGGATTTATTTTTATCCTTAATGGTGGGGCTGTCAGCTGGAAAAGTTCTAAGCAGCACACTGTGGCTATTCAGTTTGCGAGGCAGAGTATGTCGCTGCATCAGATGCTGCCAAAGAAGCGGTGTGGCTGAGAAAATTCATCATCGAGCTTGGAGTAGCACTCTCCCTTGTTGGTCCAGTTCTGCTCTACTGTGATAGCTCTAGAGCTATTGCTCAGGCAAAGGAACCAAAGGCACACCAGCGGACGAAGCATATTCTGCGTCGCTACCATGTCATCCGAAAAATCATGGATCGAGGTGACGTCGACCTTCAGAAGATCGACGGAAAGGAGAACCTGACCGACCCATTAACTAAAGCCATTGCGGTGAAGGAGTTCGACGACTTCAAGTCGAAGATGGGTATTGGATACTGCATCGATTGGCTTTAGGCCAAGTGGGAGATTGTTGGGAATAGTATCCCAAAGCCAATCGTCAGCCTGTTGACGGTTGTGCTCCATTTATATTAGTATATGAATTATAAATAAATAAAAATTATTTTAATATTTTTCATCACAAATTATTTCATCTTCTAATGAACTCCTGTGTTGTGGTGAAGTCCTTAGGACTATTTAGACTCGATAAAGGAGGATTTGTCATTTAGTCCTTAAACCTGTTCGCGATCAAATGATACGTTGTTACCAAGGATGACAATATTTATCAAGCATAGGTCATTGTGTGCCATATGGGTTGGTTATCCTCTTAACCAAGGAGTGTGGAGACACTGGTATGGCATACAGGTGAGATGTAAGGATACATCTGCACTGAACGTGACCGACTTCGGAGCTATTTCTACTGTTAAGATTTGCTCCGATGGGATATGGGTATAAATATTCCTCCGATCTGAGACCACCACGGTGATTTGCAAGCAACTCACTGTACTTAGGCACTGGACTACCTGAATTTCTAATTCAGTGACAGAAGGATGCTGGGTGTAGTCAAGTACTTGACTTGTCGGTGTGTGTGTCAAGATGGGTTTGACCACTCCAGTTCAGGAGCTATGTACAGTCATGTTTCAATTTAGTAAAATCTTGGCTAGGGCAGTCCTAGTGAGGAGTCACAGGACTGATTGAGTTGAGCATGATTCGGATGATCTAATCTGGGTTGATAGTTTAACCCTGAGTCATCCTAAACGCAGGGGTCAAAAGGGATGAATTATACAGTAACCATATTCACGTAGGTTCTGAATATTGCGATTGTGATTATTCGACCTATCTGAACGTTGGGTATCATTTCTAGATGGTCACTTCGATTAGTACAGAAATTGGTTCCTGTGCTACCGGCTTAGGTTCGAACCTGCGGGGTCACACACATTAGAGGTTTCTATCTGATCTGATGGCTGATGAAGAGTCCTAATACTCATGGACTATGAGTCCTATATGTCTGAGACTCTACGATCGAGAATCAGGATTCTCTGATCACGAGTTCCACACATTTTGGGTACTGGGGTCAAGAGTCCCACCGGTTTGAGACTCTTCGATCAAAGTTTCATATCGATGGACTTTGATACCCGATTGCCCATCGAATTTGGACTTAGTATTTATGAGAAATTTAATTAGTAATTTGATCATTAATTAACTCAATTTGATTAAGTAATTATTTTTGGATCAAGTCCAATTGAATTGGATTCAGTTGGGTTTGACCCGATTAGGTTAAGTGTTGACCTAATCGTCGAAGTGGTTTGGTCCCTGATTTGATCAGGAGTTGGGCTTAGTCAATTTTTGATTTGATTAAAATTTTATTGAGCCTAATTAAGTTGGATTAATTTAGTCTAATTGTGCTTAACCTATTTTGATTAGGTTGGCTCAATTAGGTTCAAACCACCTGGACTTTTCTCCCTGCGCCACCTCACTTCTTCAGCGCCCATTTGAATTCACGAGAAGCAACTTCTCATGAATTTTCTCCCACACAGAAGGCATCTCATGCCCACACTTGTGCACCAAATTTTGGATAAACTTGATTTGTTAGCCATTCAAATTCAAAGGGTGTTTGAATTTAAATGGATAACTTATCCCTTGCGCCTTCTTGCCTTATCCATCTTGTGCACCACTTATCATACACGAGAAAGAGTTTCTCATGAAAACTCTCCATGCACAAAGAAGCCATGCCTCCTCTCTTCTCACGTGTAGAGTGGATAGGAATGAGTTGGTTGGAATTTGAATTCAAATTCGATTTGAATTCAAATGAGCAACCACTTATCTTTATTCTCTCACGCGGTAAAAATGCTGCAAAGATGCGGTCTTGCATCATTTTAAAAAGAAGATAAGAGAGGCATGCACACAGATGATCAGAGAAAAAAGGGTGGTGTGAGAGAGGTTTCTTGCATGAGAAAAGAAAAGAAAAGAAGAGAGAAAGAGAGAGAAGTGGGCGCAAGTTTTTCTTGTGTACCCTAGGATTTTGGCTTAGGGTTCGGAAAGTGAGAACGTGAGCTACGAGTGTCGTGAGCCCACCAAACTTTAGAGAGAGCATCATCAACCTCTCTACCATCTTTGCTGATGATCCAAAGCATTCAAGGAGTCGGCAGACATCGATCGAAGGAGTTCAATCAACATTGGCCATCAAAAAGGTGCAGTCACGAACTAGCATTCGTGAGGAGCCGATCAGATCGAGAGCTTCGTGTGGATGATTCATAGAAGCCAGACATGCTGTGTGGCTGTGTTGTGATGATCAGACCCTCTCGATGATGATCAGATTGCGGCGATCAACTATCTGCATAAAGGTAATGTGTTCTGAACACAAAATGGTAAATTATTTATTGTTCAAATTTGAATTTCAAATTTAAATGTATGCATGCTATATATCATATTTAGATCCTAGTATAGGATAAATATATGTTAATTAATTAGATTAATTAATAATTTTTACTGTAAAATAATGATTTTGAAAAAGTTTTAAAATTATCATTTTACCCCTACACTAAAAATTCACTTCAGATAGGACGTAAGCCAGTACTCTCTCACATTAGAGTTTGGGGATATCCGGCTTATGTCAAATACTTGAAAACTGACAAGCTTGGACCTAGATCTGACAAGTGTCTATTTGTAGGGTATCCAAAAGAGACCAAAAGATATTACTTCTATTTTGTTGATGAATAGAAGGTGTTCATCCGCAATAGGATAGTCTTTTTAGAAAAAGAGTTCCTTGGTGAAAGAACTAATATCTCAAAGATTGAACTTGATAAAATTTGATCGATAGAAGAACCAACACAATCTAATAAACCCATAGAGTCAGACTTGATTAGATCAAATCCGAAACTTATTGTAGAAACAACTTTAAGGAGATCCGGTAGAATACCACGTCAACCAAGTAGATACTATGATTTCTTAGTCCGAGATGGAGATCCAGTTGAACTCGATAAGAACAATGAGGATCTGATCACCTATATGGATACGATGCAGAGGTCTGACTCCGATAAGTGGATGGAAGCCATAAAATCCGAAATGGAGTCCATAAAAGTCAACAATGTATGGACATTGGTTGACCCACCTGAAAGGATAAAATCCATAGGGTGTAAGTGGATCTTCAAAAGGAAGAGGGATGTAGATGAAAAGGTGGAGACTTATAAAGTCTGTTTGGTTGCCAAAGATTATCATCAGCATTATGGTATTGACTATGATGAGATATTTTTTTTTGTGGCAATGCTCAAGTCCATTCAGATCATGCTTGTGATAGCAGCACTCTGGACTATAAAATTTGACAAATGGATGTGAAAATAGCTTTCCTAAGTAGAGAGCTAGAAGAAGAGGTATATATGATACAACCTGAAGGTTTCATATCCACAGATGAATCTAAGGTGTGCAAACCTCAGAGGTCCATCTATGGACTTAAGAAAGCATCTCGAAGTTGGAATATGTATTTTGATAAAGTGATCAGAACGTAAGGCTTCATTAAGAATGGAGAAAAATCCTACATATACAAGTGAATTAATAACTCTGTAATAGTATTTCTTGTTTTGTATGTTGATGATATTCTCTTAATCGAAAATGACATCCCTGCATTATAGGGAATAAAAGTTTGGTTGTCATCACAGTTCTCCATAAAGGATTTGGGAGAAGCATCCTTCATCCTTAAGATAAAGATCTATAAAGATAGATCTAAAAGATTGCTTAGATTATCTCAGTCGATGTATATTGATACTGTACTGAAAATGTTTAGTATGGAGAATTCCAAGAAAGGTTATCTTTTGTTAGGCCAAAAAATTTCTCTCTCGAAGAGTGATTGTCCGACAACTCCTCAAAAGAGAGAGCGTATGAGTAGAATTTCATATGCTTCGACAGTGAGATCTATTATGTACGCCATGATATGTATGTGACTGGACGTAGTATCTCACTAGGAGTAGTGAGCAGATACCAGTCCGATCCAGATAAGAATCACTGGAAGGTCGTAAAGACCATTCTTAAGTATTTGAAAAATACTAAGGATCAATGACTTATTTATGGAGAATCCGACTTAAAACTTGTGGAGTTTATGGACTTCAGTTTTTAGTCAGATCATAACGACAGCAAAAGCATGTCGAAATATATTTATATCCTAAACGATGGAGCAATCTACTAAAAAAATTTCAAGCAACACACTATGGTCGACTCTACTTGCGAGGCAGAATATATCACAGCATCCGATACTGCAAAGGAAGCTGTGTGGTTATGAAAGTTCATCAATGAGCTCATAGTAGCACCCTCTCTTGATGGCATCGTCTTGTTATACTGCGACTACACTAGCGCCATTGCTCAAGCAAAGGAACTGAGTCACATTAGTGGATCAAACACATTCTGCGTCGCTACCACCTGATCTGAGATATCGTGGATCGAGGTGACGTCGAGCTTTAGAAGATCAATGGAAAAGAGAATCTGACCGATCCATTTACTAAAACTCTCAGTGTCAAGGAGTTCGAAGACTACAAATCAAAGGTGGATATACGATACTGTACTGATTGGCTTTAGTCCAAGTGGGAGTTATTGAAAATTATGTCCCAAAGCCAATCGTCAGCCTATTGATAGTTAAGCTTATTATTATAATTATATATAAATTATTAAATTAATAAATATTATTTGATTTTTTCATCACTATGTACATCATATTTTGAACTCCTGTTATGTGATGAAGTCCTTAGGACTATTTGATTTGATATAGGAAGATATATCGTTTAGTCCTTAAATCTTAAGTTCACGATCAAATGATATACTATTATTAGGACGATAGCTATATCAAGTATAGGTCATTGTATGCCATGTATGTTGGTTATCCTCTTAACCAAAGAGTCTGGAGATACTGACATGCTATGCAAGTGAGACGTAGGAGTACATCTTACTGAACGTGATCAATTACTGAGCACTCTTCTGTCAAGAGTAGCTCATGAAGGATATGAGTATAAGTGTCCCTCTGACCTGAGATCACCACAGTGATTTACAAGCAACTTACTATGCTTTGGTGTCAGACTATCTGAATTTTTAATTCAGTAATGAAAGATTTTTGAGCACAGTCAAGTACTTGTAAAGTTGGTGTGTGAGTTAAGATGGAATTGATCCCTCTGAATAAGTAGGAGTTAATGTATCAGTGTATTTTAATTCATTAAAATCTTGATCGAAATAATCCATGTGATGGATTTCGAAAATTAAAATATAATATGGATGACCATACTAGGGTTGACAGTTAAACTCTAGGTCACCTTGAGCATTTGGGTCAAAGGAATGAATTATATGGTAATTATATGCCAATAAGTTCTTGAATGATGCTTTGTAAACTTTTGACCTATCCGAAAATTGGGTATCATTGTTAGATGGTCATTTTGATTGGTATAGAAAGATTATTTTTATACTATCAGCTTAGGTTCGAACCTATGGGGTCACACTCAAAAGAAATTTTTGACTGATCATATGGCTAATCAACGATTAAGAATCGTTCTTGGGTAAAACAGTCAATTCGATTGATGATTAATCCTACATAAAAGTTACAGTAAATCAATTCACTAATTGTTGGTAAATTATAGGAGGATTGATTAGTAATTAGATTACTAATTAACTTAATTTGATAGAACATTGAGTTTTGGATCAAATCTAATTGAATTGGATTCAATTTGGTTTGACCCTATTAGGTTATGAGATGACCTAATCGCTAAGAGTGTTCGATTCCTGATGTTGGGTATAAAATACCCCCAGCCGAAGTCCTCAACAAAATCAACAACTCCGCCAGCAAGGCCGACCTTAAAGGCAAGCTTCGTCCGGACTCCTACGGGAGCCGGACTTCGCCCTCGACTCCAACGGCTGCAAAACAGACTGCGTCCGGACTCCTACGGGAGCCGGACTCCGCCGACGACTTCAACAGCAAGGGGATTCCGCCCGGACTCCTACGGGAGCCGGGCTCGGTCCTCACCGCCCGGACTCCTACGGGAGCCGGGCTCGGTCCTCAACGTTAACTACTGGCAAGCTTCGTCCGGACTCCTACGGGAGCCGGACTTCGCCCTCGACTCCAATGGCTGCAAACTCGGAAGTGGGGGGACTGGTGTTGGGTATAAAATACCTACAGCCGAAGTCCTCAACGGAATCGACTACATGACAACCGCAAGAAGACTTCGTCCGGACTCCTACGGGAGCCGGACTCCGCCAACAACTACAACCGCGAGCAGACTTCGTCCGGACTCCTACGGGAGCCGGACTCCGCCGGCAACTCCGACCTCAAGTTGACTCCGCCTGGACTCCTACGAGAGCCGGGCTCCGTCCTCAACATCAACTGCTGGTAAGCCCCGTCCGGACTCCTACAGGAGCCGGACTTGACTTTTAACCTTGATTGCAGGAAGACTCCGCCCGGACTCCTACGGGAGCCGGGCTTCATTCTCGACTTCAACGGCTGCAGACAGACTTCGTCCGGACTCCTACGGGAGCCGAACTCCGCCGACGACTTCAACAAATAGACTCCGCCCAAAATCCTATGGGAGCCGGGCTCCGTCCTCGACAACGACTGCCGGTAAGCCCCGTCCGGACTCCTACAGGAGCCGGACTTGACTTTTAACCTTGATTGTAGGAAGACTCCGCCCGGACTCCTACGGGAGCCGGGCTTCATCCTCGACTTCAACGGCTGCAGACAGACTTCGTCCGGACTCCTACGGGAGCCGAACTCCGCCGACGACTTCAACAAGTAGACTCTGCCCAGAATCCTATGGGAGCCGGGCTCCATCCTCGATAACGACTGCCGGTAAGCCCCGTCCGGACTCCTACAGGAGCCGGACTTGAATTTTAACCTTGATTGCAGGAAGACTCCGCCCGGACTCCTACGGGAGCCGGGCTTCATCCTCGACTCCAACGACTGCAGACAGACTTCGTCCGAGCCCCTACGGGAGCTGAACTCCACCGACAACTCCGACCTCAAGTTGACTCCGCCTGGACTCCTACGGGAGTCGGGCTCCATCCTCAACCTCAACTGCTGGTAAGCTGTCCGGACTCCTACGGGAGCCGGACTTCGCCTTTAACTTTGATTACAGGAAGACTCCACCCAGACTCCCACGGGAGCCGGGCTTCGTCCTCGACTCCAACGGCTGCAAACAGACTTCGTCCGGACTCCTACGGGAGCCGGACTCCGCCCTCAACCTCAGCTGTCGGTAAGCCTTGTCCGGGCTCCTACGGGAGCTGGACTTTGCATCTGATTTTGATTGCAGGGGATTCCACCCGGACTCCCACGGGAGCCGGGCTCCACCCACGACCCCAACCGCAAGGAGGACTCCGCCCGAATTCCTACAGAGGTCGGACTCCGACCGCTACCGAGCTTCAGCCGATAGATCTGCGCCCCTTGGTGGCCCTGCTCCACTTCCTACAACGGATCCCGCACTGCTCCATCACCCCTGACAGGCCACAGTAACGGTCGCAGCCCTGCTCCACTCTCTGTGGCGGACCCTGTGCGACCCCATTACTCTCTGACAGGCTGTATCAACGGCCA
This sequence comes from Elaeis guineensis, assembly GCF_000442705.2. Taxonomy (NCBI): domain Eukaryota; kingdom Viridiplantae; phylum Streptophyta; class Magnoliopsida; order Arecales; family Arecaceae; genus Elaeis; species Elaeis guineensis. Next base: position 97,445,086 of record NC_025996.2, on the reverse strand, counting down.
TGATTCTGCTCCGCTCCCTGCGGCAGGTGCTGCGTGATTTCACTACTTCATGGCAAGCCGCAATAACGGCCACGAGCCTGCTCCACCTCCTGCAATGGATACCGCATGATTCTCCCATCCGTTGGCAAGTCACGACAACGGATGCTGCTCCACTCCTCACAACTGATTCCACGTGGCGAGCTACGGCGATAGCCATGATTTTGCTCCACTACCCTTCGCAATAAAGTCCCCCTGACTACGGGCGGCCCACTACCAGACGGTTACAAACGTCGCCATCAATCCGTTACCTCCTCCGCCTATAAAAGGAGGACCCAGATACGTTATTCTATAAGCTCATTTCTTATTTCAAAACTCTGCTAAATTCTTCGTTCGAGCACTCCATTCTTGTTGAGGCAGAGAACTGACTTGAGCGTCGGAGGGTCTTACCGGAGCAACCCCACCTCCAGTTTAGACTTCCTTTGCAGGTTCCGACGGCGACCGCGACTTCCCCGACTCCAGCTTCTCCGACGCAAGCAGATTTTTGCACCAACAGGATTGGCACTAAAGGAAGGGAGAACCTTCGCAATACCCTTGTTCTTAAAAAAGCGCTCAACGGATCCACTTCCGGCCATCTTTTCTGGCATCCACTCCTCCTTCCCTCATCTGATGCCTTCTCACGAGGCCTTTGCACAACTGCCTCCGGCTATGGTCGCCGATAAGGAGTGGTCGGATGACCGGCCCCTGTCGGATTTCGTCAATGCCATCTCAGGGGAATCCCGGCAGGAGGCAACCAACATACCAGCTGCATCCCCCAAACGGCAAAAAGTTGAAGAACCCATAACTTTTACCGAAGAAGACACCCAGGGAGTCCAATTCCTCATAATGACGCGGTCGTAGTTTCTCTGAATATAGCGAATTACGACGTCCGTCGCATTCTCATCGACAACGGAAGTTCGGCCGACATCTTGTTCTACGATGCCTTTTCAAGGATGTCCACTCTTGGCGGTCATCTGAGACCGATTTGCTCCCCCTTGATAGGGTTTACCGGTGACGCCGTTCCGACGGAGGGAATGATAGCTCTGACTGTGGCCGCGGGTCAGTATCCAAAGCAGTCCAGGGCTCTGGTGAATTTTTTGGTGGTAAAGGCGCCATCCGCCTACAATGCAATCCTTGGCCGACCCGGCCTTAATGCTCTTCGAGCTGTCGTATCGACCTACCATTTGAAACTGAAGTTCCCCACCTGCCAGGGGATTGGAGAGGTCCGGGGAGACCAAGTCCTAGCTAGACATTGCTACAGCATCGCCTTGCAAAGAAGCGACCGGGCTGACCCCTATCCCGTCGATGGATTGGATGCTCACGACGACCTCACCGAAGAAAGGGGCGGCCCAATCGAAGATCTGGTACCAGTCCCCCTGAATGATGGGAACGTGGAGCATGTGGTGTTAATTGGCTCCAGCCTGGGGGAGGAGGTGCGAATGCATCTTATTGATTTCCTCCGAAGGAATGCGGACGTTTTCACTTGGGTTCCGACGGATATGCCCGGGATTGACACGGAAGTCATGGAACATCGTCTAGCGATCGATCCTAAGCATCGACCGATAAAAGAAAAAATCCGGAATCATGCCCCGGAGAGGCAGAGGGCGATAGCTGAGAAAGTGGATAAGCTTCTCAAGGCCGGATTCATTAAGGAAGTCAATTATCCTGATTGGATTTTCAATGTTGTTTTGGTCAAGAAAGCAAACGGCAAGTGGAGGATGTGTATAGACTTCAAAAAGCTGAATAAGGCTTGTCCAAAGGATAGCTACCCCCTGTCCAGAATCAACCAACTGGTTGACGCTACCTCAGGCCATAAGCTCCTCACTTTTATGGACGCGTTCTCCGGCTATAATCAAATTAGAATGGCGTCAGAAGATGAAGAAAAGACAGCTTTCATCACTAATCGCGGCCTTTACTGCCACAGGGTCATGCCATTCGGCCTCAAGAATGCGGGCGCAACCTACCAACGGCTGGTGAACAAAATTTTCAAAGAGCAGATCGGCCAAAACATGGAGGTCTACGTGGATGATATGCTTGTAAAAAGCAAATCCTCCGGAGATCATGTCGCCGATCTCGAGAAAACCTTTGGTGCTCTTTGAAAGTACAGAATGAAGCTGAACCCAACTAAATGCGCTCTTGGGGTAACCTCAGGGAAATTCCTGGGCTTCATGGTATCAGGGCGCGGGATTGAGGCCAATCCAGAGAAAATTCATGCTATCCAAGAGATGACCGCCCCAAAGTCGATCAAGGAGGTTCAGCACCTCATAGGGAGGATAGCGGCTCTTAATCGCTTCGTCGCAAGGTCGGTTGAACGATGTTTGCCCTTCTTTCAAACCCTCAAGTAGCCGAAGAACTTCTGTTGGACCTCTGAATGTCAACAGGCGTTCGAAGAATTAAAAAACTAGCTCAGCTTACCCCCGCTGCTGGCAAAGCCTGAACCTGGGGAGGAATTATTTTTATACCTGGCGGTCTCTCCCATGGCCCTTGCGGCCGTCCTTATCAAAGAAGAAATGAAAGTCCAGCGACCAGTCTACTACATTAGCCGCGCGCTAAGGGACACCGAGAGCAGGTACACCAAATTAGAAAAACTGACCTACGCCTTGTTGGTTGCAGCTCGGAGGCTCCGACCCTACTTTCAAGGGCACACCGTGACGCTACTCACCGATCAACCGATCAAGGCGGTTTTGCATCGGGCTGACGCCTCCGGAAGAATGGCAAAATGGGTGATCGAGCTCACGAAATTCGATATCAACTACAGACCTAGACCAGCAATAAAGGCCCAAATATTGGCAGATTTCATAGTAGAATGTACCATCCCAGAGGAGGCCGAACCTGAGCAAAGCAAGGGTGACGACCTAAAGTCTCAACCAAATTCCCCCAACGAAGAAGCCAATCCCTCCGATTGCTTTTGGACCCTCTATGTGGACGGATCTTCCAACATGGCGGGTGCGGGTGCAGGCCTGATTTTGGTCAGCCCGGAGGGAGTCATCGCAGAGTACGCTCTGCGCTTCGAGTTTCCCGCAACAAACAATGGAGCGGAATATGAAGCTCTGATCGCAGGATTAAGGATCGCCAAAGAGCTGGGAATAGGTCAACTCCAGGTACACAGCGACTCCCAACTAGTGGTGGGACAAGTCTGCGGGAGTTATGAAGCGCGGGAGGACAGTATGACCAAATATCTTGAGAAAGTAAAAGAGCTTACCCCCGCCTTTAGCAGCTTCGACATTAGGCAGATTCCAAGGCTGGAGAATACCAGAGCCGATCTTCTCTCCAAGCTGGCGACATCGGCTCCGGTCGAATTGCCCAAAGGCATCCTTTTTGAAGTTCTGAAACATCCGAGTACGGAAGAATCACGGCCCGTAATGGAGGTCGACCACGAGCCCAGCTGGGTCGACCCGTTGATAACCTATCTTAGAGATGGAGTTCTTCCCCAGGATGCGAAAGAAGCTCGAAAGCTCCGAAATCAAGCCTCTCGGTACATCTTTATGAGGGCAAATTGTACAAAAGATCATACTCCTTGCCCCTCTTAAGATGCCTCCGGCCCTCGGAAGCTGACTACGCTTTGTGGGAAGTGCACGAGGGAGCTTGTGGAAGCCATTTGGGAGCCAGATCTTTATCCCACAAGTTACTCCGCCAAGGATACTACTGGCCAACGATGCATCATGATTCGATTGAGTATGTCAAAAAATGCGATCGATGCCAGAGATACGCCAACGTCCAGAGACAGCCCGCCACCGAGCTCACACCTTTGAGTGCCCCATGGCCTTTTGCACAGTGGGGGATGGACATCCTTGGCCCCTTTCCCATGGCGTCCGGACAAAGAAAGTTCCTCCTTGTAGCGATCGACTACTTCACCAAATGGGTTGAAGCCGAACCACTAGCAAAAATCATAGAAGCGAAAGTGCAAGATTTCGTCTGGAAGTCAATTGTGTGCAGGTTCGGTTTGCCTAGAACCTAATCACTGATAATGGACGGCAATTCGCGAGAGCAAGATTCGCCGAATTCTGTGAAGACCTAAACATCTCCCACCACTTCACTTCAGTAGCCCATCCTCAGGCGAACGGCGAAGCTGAGGTGACTAACAGAACCCTTTTGCAGGGGATTAAGACAAGGCTTCAAAAAGCAAAAGAAACTTGGGCGGACGAGCTTTATCACGTGCTATGGGCGTATCGAACTACCCAGAGGATACCTACGGGGGAGACCCCCTTTGCTTTAGCCTTCGGAATGGAAGCCGTCATCCCGATCGAGCTTAAACTCCCGTCGGCACGAGTCGTGGCATTCGACGAACACCAAAATTCACATAGTCTTAGAGCCAACCTCGACCTGCTGGAAGAAAGATGGGAGATCGCTCAGGTTCAAATGGCAGCCTACAGATAAAAAGTTGCTCGATATTACAACGCCCGGGTCAAGAACAAAGCCTTTAAAGTGGGAGATCTAGTGCTTCGACGATCTGCTGTCTCGCAACCTCAGGACCGGAGGAAGCTCGTCCCGAACTGGGAGGGACCTTATGAGGTCAAAGAAGTAGTCTGGCCCAGAACTTATTATCTTAAGGAGCTCGGAGGGGCCGACCTCCCGCGACCGTGGAGCTCAGAAAACTTGCGGATGTACTACCAGTAACTTCATTTTAATCAAAAACCGCATACCCACATGTCTTTGGACAATTCAAACAAGCTGTATCAAAAACAAAAGGGCAACCTCATAAAGTCGAAGGCCCGGTTCCATTTAGACCGGATGGGGGGAGAGGCCTTACAACGCCCATACGTGCCCCCACAGCCCTGTTAGAGACAGGAGGAGAACCTCGCCCTAACTTGAGCAAAGTCGAAGGCCCGGTTCCATTTAGACCGGATGGGGGGGAGGCCTTACAACGCCCATAGTGCCCCCACAGCCCTGTTAGGGACAGGAGGAGAACCTCGCCCTAACTTGAGCAAAGTCGAAGGTCCGGTTCCATTTAGACCGGATGGGGGGAGAGGCCTTACAACGCCCATACGTGCCCCCACAGCCCTGTTAGGGACAGGAGGAGAACCTCGTCCTAACTTGAGCAAAGTCGAAGGCCCGTTCCATTTAGACCGGATGGGGGGAGAGGCCTTACAACGCCCATACGTGCCCCCACAGCCCTGTTAGGGACAGGAGGAGAACCTCGCCCTAACTTGAGCAAGGTCGAAGGCCCGGTCCTTTTTGACCGGATGAGGGGAAGGCCCTGTAACGCCCATATGCGCTAAGCCCCGCCCGGACTCCTACGGGAGCCGGGCTCCATCGCCGACATCAACTACAGGACAATCCCGTCCGGACTCCTACGGGAGCCGGTCTCCACCGACAACAGCAACTGCCGATAAGCCCTGTCCGGACTCCTACGGGAGCCGGACTTCGCCTTTAACTTTGATTGTAGGAAGACTTCGCCCCGACTCCTACGGGAGCCGGGCTCTGTCCACGACACTGGGAAAGGCTCCGCCCGGACTCCTACAGGAGCCGGGCTCCGCCCACAACTCCAACCGCAAGCAGACTCCGCCCGGACTCCCACGGGAGCCGAATTTTGCCTCGGCTTTAGCGGAGAAAGACTCCAAGCGAAAAAAGAAGGCAATGGATTGCAACAGTGATGATTGGAAAATAAACAGCGCCCGAGGGTGACAGAGGCTCGGATCCTCGAATTCAAACCTTGGGAGGGACCCCAGACCCGAATGACCCCAAGCGAACCTGCAGCCATTGACAGAATGACAACCGGGTATCTTCGAACGGCGTAAAAGTCGAAAAGGAGCTCGGCAAATAACAACTCTGCACGAATAAAAAAGGTCGTTGATGACCTTAAGACGACATGAAAAAGACTAAAGGAAAATGAAGAAGTTCGACAGACAACTATTCGATGCAAGGTATAGACAAGGTAACAAAATTTCCTCTTCATTTAATAAGATATACGTTACAAGACCCGTGGGTCGGGGGAAAAAAAAAAAAAAAAGAGATATACATCATTGCGAGCCTCGCGAATACGGCTTGGAAAGGATATACCGGAGGCCGCTCCAAGCTACGAACTCTTCTTCCTGTCTCTGTCCTCCTCAGCCGCATTCTCCAGTGCATGTAGCAGACCTATCGGCTCTCGTCCCGTCTCACCTCACTCCATCTCCGAAGTCCCCAACCCTAGGGGGAAAAGGGTGGGATAGATTCCCGGGGGCTGTAAAGGCAACGGCGGCAGTGACGAAGACCTGTTTCAAGAAGAGCCGGAGCCACTTTGGAGGCAGCGGTGATGTCAAGGATATGCTCCGCCTCCGAATGCTCCGCGACAGCCGCCACCCAAAATGTTCCGGCAAGATCGGCATGCGCTACTTCCACCATCCCCGCAACAAGTTCCATTGCCCCACCATCGACGCCGACCGCTTCTGGTCCCTCGGCCCCGGCGGCATCAAGGATCCCGCCACAGCTTGTGGCGGCGGCTCTGCCCTCTCGACCGGTATCACCCCGCCTTGCTACTCCGAAATTCTCGGGCAGAATAACTTTACCGATGGCCCCCGTTATTAAACCCCTGTTGTTGAAGGAATTCTTCCTTGAGCCTCCTTTGAAACGACGGGGATCCTCACCGGCCGCTGTTCTCCTCCTCACCTTCCTCCAAGCCCTAGATATCCCTTCAAGGAGGGCCTCCGGGGTAGAAGACATGGTGTGGGAACCCTCAGAGAAGAAGTGGGGGGCTGAAGAAGGCAGGGACTGGTGCAAGGGAAGTAGCTGAGTAGCTAGGCTCTCAGGTGAAAGAAAGGTACCATCCTATCGACAGGATGAAGCCATGAAGGGAGATTAGGGGGTTTAAATAGCCGACAGATCCTACCGTAGTTATGGCGGCAGGTGTTCCTGGGCCAACTGGTGCGTGCCACGCATCCCGCATGTCCCCTTCACCGCTATCGAGGGTTGACCGTTCACGAATTTCCGTAGCACGATGCTTGGGATCGCATTCCGACAGGGGTTCCGAAAAGACTCTTCAGGTTGCCTTCACCGGAAAATGGGCTCTGACGCGCACACATTAAATGCCAAAATATCTGGGGGCGGCAGTACACAGGATGCGAGGGGACAGCTTCGACTGTGCCCATCTCTCTGTACTTCCTACGTTCGAAATTCAAACTCGGAAGTAGGGGGACTAGTGTTGGGTATAAAATACCCCCAGCCGAAGTCCTCAACAAAATCAACAACTCCGCCAGCAAGGCCGACCTTAAAGGCAAGCTTCGTCCGAACTCCTACGGGAGCCGGACTTCGCCCTCGACTCCAACGGCTGCAAAACAGACTGCGTCCGGACTCCTATGGGAGCCGGACTCCGCCGATGACTTCAACAACAAGGGGATTCCACCCGGACTCCTACGGGAGCCGGGCTCGGTCCTCACCGCCCGGACTCCTATGGGAGCCGGGCTCGGTCCTCAACGTCAACTACTGGCAAGCTTCGTCCGGACTCCTACGGGAGCCAGACTTCGCCCTCGACTCCAATGGCTGCAAACTCGAAAGTGGGGGGACTGGTGTTGGGTATAAAATACCCACAGCCGAAGTTCTCAGTGGAATCGACTACATGACAACCGCAAGAAGACTTCATCCGGACTCCTACGGGAGCCAGACTCCGCCAACAACTACAACCGCGAGCAGACTTCGTCCGGACTCCTACGGGAGCCGGACTCCGCCGGCAACTCCGACCTCAAGTTGACTCCACCTGGACTCCTACGGGAGACGGGCTCCGTCCTCAACATCAACTGCTGGTAAGCCCCGTCCGGACTCCTACAGGAGCCGGACTTGACTTTTAACCTTGATTGCAGGAAGACTCCGCCCGGACTCCTACGGGAGCCGGGCTTCATCCTCGACTTCAACGGCTGCAGACAGACTTCGTCCGGACTCCTACGGGAGCCGAACTCCGCTGATGACTTCAACAAGTAGACTCCGCCCGGAATCCTATGGGAGCCGGGCTCCGTCCTCGACAACGACTGTCGGTAAGCTCCGTCCGGACTCCTACAAGAGCCGGACTTGACTTTTAACCTTGATTGCAGGAAGACTCCGCCCGGACTCCTACGGGAGCCGGGCTTCATCCTCGACTTCAACGGCTGCAGACAGACTTCGTCCGACTCCTACGGGAGCCAACTCCACCGACGACTTCAACAAGTAGACTCTGCCCGAAATCCTATGGGAGTCGGGCTCCATCCTCGACAATGACTGTCGGTAAGCCCCGTCCGGACTCCTACAGGAGCCAGACTTGACTTTTAACCTTGATTGCAGGAAGACTCCGCCCGGACTCCTACGGGAGCCGGGCTTCATCCTCGACTCCAACGGCTGCAGACAGACTTCGTCCGGGCCCCTACGGGAGCCGGACTCCACCGACAACTCCGACCTCAAGTTGACTCGCCTGGACTCCTACGGGAGCCGGGCTCCATCCTCAACCTCAACTGCTGGTAAGCTGTCCGGACTCCTACGGGAGCCGGACTTCGCCTTTAACTTTGATTGCAGGAAGACTCCGCCCAGACTCCTACGGGAGCCGGGCTTCGTCCTTGACTCCAACGGCTGCAAACAGACTTCGTCTGGACTCCTACGGGAGCCGGACTCCCCCTCAACCTCAACTGTCGGTAAGCCTTGTCCGGGCTCCTATGGGAGCCGGACTTTGCATCTGATTTTGATTGCAGGAGATTCCACCCAGACTCCCACGGGAGCCGGGCTCCACCCACGACCCCAACCGCAAGTAGGACTCCACCCGGATTCCTACAGAGGTCGGACTCCGACCGCTGCCGAGCTTCAGTCGATAGATCTGCGCCCCTTGGCGGCCCTGCTCCACTTCCTACAATGGATCCCGCACTGCTCCATCACCCCTAACAGGCCACAGTAACGGTCGCAGCCCTGCTCCACTCTCTGTGGCGGACCCTGCGCGACCCCATTACTCTCTGACAGGCTGTATCAACGGCCATGATTCTGCTCCGCTCCCTACGGCAGGTGCTGCGTGATTCAACTACTTCATGGCAGGCCGCAATAACGGCCACGAGCCTGCTCCACCTCCTGCAACGGATACCGCACGATTCTCCCATCCGTTGGCAAGTCACAACAACGGATGCTGCTCCACTCCTCGCAACTGATTCCACGTGGCGAGCTACGGCGATAGCCACGATTTCGCTCCATTACCCTTCGCAATAAAGTCCCCCTGACTACGGGCGGCCCACTACCAGACGGTTACAAACGTCGCCATCAATCTGTTACCTCCTCTGCCTATAAAAGGGGGACCCAGATACGTTATTCTATAAGCTCATTTCTTATTTCAAAACTCTGCTAAATTCTTCGTTCGAGCACTCCATTCTTGTTGAGGCAGAGAACTGACTTGAGCGTCGGAGGGTCTTGCCGGAGCAACCCCACCTCCAGTTTAGACTTCCTTTGCAGGTCCCGGCAGCGACCGCGACTTTCCCGACTCCAGCTTCTCCGGCGCAAGCAGATTTTTGCACCAACACCTGATATGATCAGAACTTGAGCTCGATTAATTTTTGATTTGATTAAAATTTAATCAAAACTATTTAATATCTAATTAAATTAGGTTTAGTGGTCTAATTTGGTTTAACTTAATTTAGTTGGGTTAAGAATCTGATGAGAAAATAATTCGAATTCGAATCCCTTGCACCTCCTTTTTCTGTGCTCTCTTATTCTATACATAAGAAATATTTTTACATAATTTTTCTTATGTTTAGAAGTTTTTTTTATATTCTCATATAATTTTTTTTGAATTAAAAATTGATTGGTTTAAATTTGAGTTCAAATGGGTTTGAATTTGAATGAAAACCTAGAGTCCAAATTGAGTTGGACTCTCTTCTTCACGCCACCACCTTTCTCTATGTATAAAGTATTTTTGCATGAGAATTTTTATACTATTCTGATGTTGGTTGATTTCTCTCTAAGTTCATAAGATGAGGATAAAGTTTAGTTCAAAATTTAATTCAAATTTGATTTGAATTGGTGATAAGGATCAACCAATGTTTGAATTTGAACCGAAACTATCTCTTTCTTATCCTTATCTTCCATGGGATGCCAACCTTAAAAGGGGTGAGATTAAGAGTGATTTTTGGCATGAGAAACCTAAGAGTAGAGATGTAAAAAGTTGAGAGTAGGTTAGGCTTCCGTGTATGAGAAACAGAGGAAGTGTCTTCCTCTCGGATGTGAGCTATGGGTTGTAGGATTTCAACTCTAAGTTTTGTGAGAAGGAAATATAAGAGTAAGTCTTGTCCAATCTTTTACACCACCACCTTCTCATAAAGCTTCATCTTTTGATTTGGAGGAGTCTGAAAGATCCAAAGAAAGGAGCTTGGATCAGCCATCCAGAGCCTTCGACGTGAGCTAGTACTCCCACGAAGGAAGATCTGATCAGAACTTTGAGTGGATGATCTATAAAGGTTGGATGACCTGTGCGGTTGCTCGACATCAGTGAGAGCTTTGTACCATACCTATCAGTGGTGAAGATCATCAATCCATAAAAGGATGATGAGTTCTGAACTCAACCAATATGATCTGAAGGTTAGATCAGATTCAAGACATCGATGTGATCGATGCAGTTTTTTATTTTATATCATATTTTATATGTAAATTTTTATGTCATAGATCCTTAATGGTAGTTTAGATATGATCTAAGATATATTTAGAGGATTAAAGTATTTAATTTTTTATTATTCTATTGTAAAATTTTAAAAATACATGCTTTGAACTATCCATTTTTCTTTAAGTGGAGATACTAGGTGACGAGTGCGAGTAGTTGTTAGAAAATAACTAGTACTGAGCGTGACCATATGAAAGATCACTTAAATTTTTGTTCAATCATCAGTGATTGTCTCGATGCTATAGTTGTGTGAATGATCTTTTAGCCTGAGGTTATACTACTATTCGCAGTGAGGCTATTAGAGTTTTACTGACATATAAATATAGATCTCAATGAGTCTTTGTAGTGGATATTGACGATAGTTAGTCCACTGTAGGAGTAGAGTGCACATCAAGATGGAATCTATCAATCTTGATAGAGAAAAGTAGTCTTATGAGATTTGAAAGGCTAAGTGCAAGAATCTATGGCCATAGTAGTGTGATTGATGGAAAAGAATTTCCATATGAATCATATTTGGACTTGAGCTAATCGAATCTATCATATGACTGATGTTGAGTTTGATGATTTATCCATGACCTACCATCAAATCGAGACTCATGATAGAGAGACTGAATCACATGTTAACTATACCTAGATATTTATTTTAGTTTTACTAGATTGTCACTACATACTATTAGGTGTAACTGATGGATTGTGAGAGCTCACTATGGTTGCTCTGGATCGACAATCCAGTTAAAGTAAAATTATTTCGATCCATTAAAAAAAATTTCAATGATACTTTGATAGAGATCATTGTATATCTCACTACTAGATAGAATTGAATCTATAGGGTCACACAACAAAAAAATTAGGTCAAAAATTAGCAATTAAGCTTATGAAGTGTCAATAGGGTTTAGAGAAATCCAATTAGGTTCAAGGTAACCTTGCTAGCACATGGTTGGACCCAATTCTTCTTTCTATTTGGATTTCTTATTTGATAAGATAATTTAAACTTAATTACCTACTAATAATCTACATAAATTAGATTCATTGGATTTTAATTATTGGGTATCTAAGATTATGGATCAATTGAATTAGGGTGCAAGTCCCTAATTAATATTCCTTGATAGTTATTATGGGGTGCCACCTTGATTGGATCAAGTTGGGCATATCCTATGATTAGAAGGCCTTTTAATTGATATGGGGTGTCCCTTGGGTTTAAAAGAGGGTGTGTTTAATTGCGTGCAAGGGCTCCAAGAGTTGGCGCTTAATAGAATTTCTAATATAAGTTGAATAACTTAAGTAATTAAGAAACCTAATGCAAGTAGGACTTGTATTATGAGATTAAATAGGATTCAATCTCCATGTCTATTTAAAGAGACCTCCCCTAAGATTCCTAGAGCATCCAACCAGCAGCCACCCATGCCTCATAGAAGTCCCACACGCCCTCTCTTCCTCCCTCCTCTTCTCCTTGGGCATCCTCACACCATAACACTTGGGGTGTCCCAAGTTCATCCTCACGCCCAAGGCTATTGGGTGTCCCATATATTGCTAGTTGCTGATATTTTGTAGTAGCACAAAGCAAGAAAGAAAGGCAGCAGAAGAAGAGAAGAAGAAGATCAAAGAAAGAGATCAAGTGTTGATTGTGATCCAGACTTTGTTCAGATTCAGCAGGCTGAATTTTTTTAGAGAAGAAAATTCAATTTGAAGAGGGCTATTCTAGACTGATCTCGAGTGGATATTCATAGAGACTGAATACTTGTATGGCTAGAAAAAAATCTCTTCTCTTCTAGATCCAGATTCGAAGAAAAGGATTGTGAAAAAAGTATACGATTTGATCACAATCTGAATTTTAGCATATGTCAATTTCAGTATATGAACTAGATCCTTATGGTTTTATATTTTTATATATGCATAATTTAGATTAAAAATATTTTAATCTTTTATTTTACTATAGTGTTTAGAAAATAAAGTTTTGAAATATAAATACATGCCCCAAATCTTGAATTCCAACCATCCATAGACTTGAACCTAATCTAAATTTATTTGGATTTAATTGGGCTCTTAATTGTGAGCCCAATAGGATTGGATAATATCAATGAGTTGGCAAAAATTATCCAAACATTATCTCTACATTATCTCCAAATTATCTCTAAGTGGTGTGTAGAATAAATGGAAGAATGGGTGGCGCCTATATCCCTTTTTGGCAGGACCTTGGGCACCAACTTATAGATAATGTGAGAGGGGCTCATCCCCTCTTATATGGCATGGCGTGGAGGAGAGAGAGAGAGGGGGCCTTGCCACCTCTCATGGATGAAAAAACCCTAAGGGGCGCCAAGTGTTGGCGCCCCATCTACATGCCTTTTATAACATGAGGTGCCCAAATCAGATTGGGGCACCCCATGTACTTGCTAAATGAGGCTGATAATATGCCAATTATATCTAATTTTATTAAGAAAAAATTAGATTAAAAAGGTAGAGTATTCTTATGAGATAAGAATGTTACTTTTTAAGTTAATTGGATTCCTCTTTTGTGTCAAGGTTAAGTCTATTTAAGAAAAGGTCTCTTAGAGTTTCTTGTTAATAGAATTTTATAAAATCAAAACACTCTCCCTCTCCCTTCTCCATGCTTTCCCTCCTTCGTCTTCTTCTTCACATGCCCAAGGGTTGGGCCTCCCATCTTCCACATGCCAAGAGTAGAGGTGCAGTCCATCTTCAGTGAAGAAAGTAGAGAAAAGGCTACAGATCAAAAAGTTGATCACACAGTCTAGATCAAAGAGTTGATTGAGATTCTTAAGGCTGAGTTTTTATTTGGAGAAGAAGAAACTACTATGAGGAGATCAGTTCGAGATTGATCCCGGTGGATACCCGTAGAGGTCGGACACATATGCGGCTCAAGCATCTACGAATCCGTGATCATTGTTAGTGGTGATATCTATCCGTGCTAAGGTATTGAGATTCAATCTTATACTTATTTTTTAATTTTAGATTATATGTATATTTTTTTTCTGGGCTTGGATAGGATTAGATATGATCTTATGCATGTGGGGTTAAAGGGTTTAACCCATTTATTTTCTGCTGCGTTCAAAAAGAATTTTGAAATCTACACATACTACCTATTCGATTTTCTATTAGTGGTATCAGAGTCAAATTTTTAAAGACATATATAATCTGATTTTTATCTTAGATCTAAAAGTCTTAGTAATTTAATATTAATCTTATGCTGATATAAGATTGTCTTAGTATAGGATTTACCTCCTATATTGAAAAGATTGTCCTAGCATAAGATTGATCAATTTTTAAAAATTATTTTTAAAGTAATTAAATCAATCTTTTAAATATAAAAATTTACATATGTGATATGTTTAATTTTAAGTTTAGATATAAAATTAGAATGATTAAAAGTTTACATCAAACTGGTATAAGGTTGTCCTGGTATAAGGTTTACCCCTTATATTGAAAAGGTTATCCTAGTTTGATGTGAATCAATTTTTGAAAAGATATTTTCAAAATATTTTAATCATTATTTTAGATCTGATTTTACATAAATTTGATATGTATAATTTTAGTTTTAGATCTAAAATTTAATATATATGTGATGCATGTTTAATTTAGATCTGAAACTATATATATATGATATATGACATTAGGTTTAGATTCAAAATAGTTTCAAGATCATAAACTACTATTGCATGCAATGAAATATAATTTAAAAATTATTTTTAGATCTAAAATAATATTATTGCATGTGGGTATGGGTTGAACAAATTAGGTCTAATGATCAAACTACAATTAGGGTCAAATTGATTAGATCAGACTAGAACCTATTTTCAATTTTGAGTAGTTGATTGAACCTAATCAATGATTGATTAGGATTGATCAAAGAGACTCAAATTTGAGTTTAGTTATAGTTGGTCGCATCTTTTCACATTTTGATGTGAGTTGATTGACTCAAGATTGAATTTGGCTCAGTGGTTCGGGCCCGTTTCAATAGGTTAACCTGATCGAATTTAATCGATCAATTTGGTGTCGAAGGCAAGTATTTAGATGGTGGTTATTTAATTAATTTCATTGTCTGGTCTGATCAATTTTAATTGGTGTCTAAGGAAAGCAACAGGGAGACCCCCACACATCTTAACTTACCTAGCCATTTTAAGAGATTCAGTTTCATGTTAGGTTACTTGTTGACTCGAGTTCACCCAAGCTGACAGGTTGGTTAGACATGTTGATGTGCTGATCTGAATTTAATCAGTCGGATGTCAGATCTACTAATTTAGAAAAGATCTAAACCTAAATCTCCTCACTAAATATTAAGTCTAGAGGTCTTCCATCGTTGTAGAGATGCGGGTGCCTTCCTGATATTGATCGTTCTCAACTGGTTACAGTGGTTCGATTGCATTGTGAAAGTACAACCACTCTATTGATATTTGATATCTCAGGATAGAGATGGGGTTGGGCCCAATAACTGTTAGGTAAGGGTTTTAATGACGGCTTTGCACCCGCTAGTGAACAATGGGTCTGACTTAACTAAAAAATATATCATTAACTATTAAGTGAGGCCACATAACTTAGGGACCAAGCATACTGCATCTTGCTTAGTGAAGCAATGGACAAAGTATCGTCCACTCATATTGATTTATGCTCACCAATAATTGTTAGGTGAGGTGTGTATAGATTAATGGGACCACAGTACCCACTTGAAATTGATCGCATATAGATTTTTGTTTCTCCACCCGAGGAGTATGGAAGAGTCAAAAAAATAGTGGGAGCCTTTGTTTATTTTTAAAAATTCTTAGAATAAATAATTCTATGAGTATAAATATCTAACTGGAAACTGCTCTTTCTGTAGATAACCATGTCGAGTTCCAATCCTTTAGTCTGAATCCTCGATACCAATAGGTTGACCGATACCAACTACAAAGATTGTCTCTAGAATCTGAGAATCATTCTCAACTTTGAAAAGCTGACCCATGTTCTTGATCAGGAAGTGCCTGTGTTATCTGCTCATCCATTCTCTGATCAACGAGCTGCACTTGAAAAATGGATGGATGAAGATAACAAGGCAAAGTGCTATATATTAGTATCCATGTCCAATGATCTTCAGCGACAGCATAAAGACATGAGGATTGCTAGATAGATACTGACTCACCTACAAGAGTTGTATGGTGAGCAGAGTCACACAGCTCATTTTGAAGTCTCCCGAAGACTTTTCAGAGCAAAAATGCGTTATGGGCAGTCTATCAATGATCATTATTTGACAATGATCAAAGTCATAGAGGAGCTTTAGAAGCTCGAGATGAACATGGACAAAGAATTATAGGTGGATCTGATCCTCCAGTCTCTTTCTAAATCATATGGGCAGTTCATCATGAACTACCATATGAATAAAATTGATAGTACTTTGTCTGAATTATTGAATATGCTGGTAATAGTAGAGGGCACCTTGAAGAGTTCAAAGGATACAGTTCTGACTGTGGAGTAGACTTCCTCCAAAAGAAAGTCTTCTTTTAAGAATAAGAAAAAGCTACGAAGAAATAGAAGAATGAGGCCAAGCCCAAGAAGCAGGTTCCAAGAAGGCTGACGATAAGGAAAAGTGTTTCCATGGCAACATCAAAGGCCACTGGAAGAGGGACTGTCTGGCCTATCTGGCAACTGTCAAGAGTAGGAAGAAGAATGGGCCTTCTGAAGATACATCTGATATGCTTGTTATTGAAACTAATCTAATGGTTTCCTCTTCTTCTAGTTGGGTTCTTGATTCTGGTTCAAGTGCTCATTTGTGCACTTCTATGCAGGATCTTGAAGAAATGATGGAGCTGAGGGAAGGCAAGATTACTCTCCGAGTTGGCAATAGAGTAAGAGTTGCTGCTGTGACCATCGGGATCTATCCTCTGTGACTACTGTTAGGACTTAATTTATTTTTAAAAGATTGTTATTATGTACCTGTAGCCAGTAGAAAATTGATTTCTATCTCTATGCTGGCACATGATAACTATAATTTTTATTTCAATAAAGACATGTGTTCAATTTATTTCAAAAATAAAATTGTTGCACATACTTTCTTGATTGACGGTCTTTATCATTTATATACGGATGCGAGTGTAAATATTAATGAGCAAATTATGAATGCCATAAGGTCTCAGAGACCTAGAGATAGGATTAGCCAAAAGTATCTATGGCACCTTAGGCTAAACCATATTGGAGAGGGTAGACTCAACAAACTGGAGAAAGATGGTTTTCTCGAACCATTGACTTTCGAGTCTTATCCAGTCTGTGAATCGTGTCTTCAAGAAAAGTGGCCAAGCTGCTCTTTGTGGGATAAAGAGAAATGGCCATTGAGATATTAGCTCTGGTACACACTAATGTGTGTGGTCCATTCGATATACAAGTCAGGAGTGGCTATATCTACTTCATAACTTTTATCGATGATTATTCACAGTATGGGTTTGTGTATTTGATGCACCGAAAGTCTGAAACCTTTGAAAAGTTCAAAGAGTTCAGACATAAAATAGAAAAACAGATCAAAAAACTGATAAAGATTCTTCGATTAGATCAAGGAGGGGAATACCTTAGTAAAAAATTTTGAGCCTATCTCAAGGATAATGACATAGTCTCATAGTGGGCACCTCCAGGGACACCTTGGCTCAGTGGGGTATTTGAAAAGAGGAATTGGACCCTGTTGATATGGTCCGATCCATGGTGAGCTTCACAGACCTTCTTATCTTTTTCTAGGGACATGCATTGCTTTCTATGATTTATCTTTTGATTTGGGTTCCCTCTAAATTCGTTCCTACCACACCATATGAGTTATAGCATGGTAAAAAGCCAACTCTTGGGTACCTCAAGATTTGAGGATGTTCGGGCCATGTCAAGCGATAGTAGGTGGATAAGTTAGAAGCTAGATCCTTTAGGACTCGCTTTATAGGGTATCCTAAGAAAACCATAGGATACTACTTCTATCTTCTTGAGGATCACAATGTGATTATGAGCCATCATGCTGTCTTGTTGAAAAAAGAGTTTATCCAAGATGAAGGTAGTGGGAGGAAGATTGAGCTTGAAGAGAAAGTCTCTAAAGAGCATCGAGTCCAAGAACCTGTACCCAATAATGAGCCAGTGGATGTGACACCTCCTCCATCTCGTAGATCAAGTAGGGTCTCCCGTCCTTCAGAAAGGTATTTAGGTATCCTTATAGAAGATTTAGAGGAAGTATTCTTTATGGGAGATAGGGATATTAGGAATGATCTCAAGACCTACGATGAGGCAATGCTAGATATAGACTTCGAGAAATAGATGGAAATGATGAAGTCAGAAACTGACTTCATGCATTTCAACCAGATTTGGTTCTTAGTAGATCCACTTGAAGGTATTGTACCTATTGGGTGTAAATGGATTTACAAAAAAAAAATTGAGTTGGATGGTAAGATAGAGGCCTATAAGGTAAGGCTAGTTGTGAAAGGTTATAGTTAATGTGAAGGCATTGGCTATCATGAATCTTTTTCATCCGTAGCCATGCTAAAATCTATCCGTATTCTACTTGCTATAGCAGCTTTTCATGATTATGAAATTTGACAGATGGATGTGAAAACTATCTTCCTAAATAGATATCTTGAGGAAGATATCTATATGGAGCAGTCTTTGGATTTTACATCCAGTGATAGTGATTACAAAGATTGTAAGTTGCAAAGGTCCACATATGGACTCAAGCAAGCATCTCGAAGTTGAAACACTCACTTCAATGATGTGATCAAAATATTTGATTTCATCAAAAATGAGGAGGAGCTATGTATGTACAAAAGGTCAGTGCAAGTGCTATCACATTCCTCATATTGTACGTAGATGACATCCTGATTGGAAATGATATTCTCATGCTAACATCAATCAAAGTTTGATTATTGAAAGAGTTCACCATGAAAGACCAAGGAGAAGCTTCCTGCATTCTGGGTATTAAGGTTTATAGAGATAGATCTAAAAGAATGATAGGACTCTCACAGTAAATGTACATTGAGGAGGTGTTGAAGAGGTTGAGCATGAAAAATTCCAAGAGGGGTCTTTTACCCCTTAGACATGGCATTCATCTCTCCAAGAAGATGTGTCCCGACACACCTGAGAAGATCCAACGTATGAGCAAGATCCCTTATGCTTCGATAATAGGGAGCTTCATATACGCCATATTGTGTACCTTCCTGATATAGCCCTTGCCATAAGTGTCATAAGTAGATATCAGGTGAATCCAGGTGAAGAACATTGGATTGCTGTTAAAAACATCCTTAAGTATTAGAGAAGGACTAAGGATTTGATGTTGGTCTTTGATGGAGGATCGGAGCTGAAAGTTGAGAGATACATCGATTTAGATTTTATGGCTGATGTCAATGATAGAAAGTCTACATTGGGGTGCATCTTTTTGCGTAATGGTGGTGCGATTAGTTGGAAAAGTTTCAAGCAGCCTATCATTGCAGATTCAATCATAGAAGTTGAGTACATCACTGTCTCTGAAGCTACTAATGAAGCCTTTTGGTTCAAGAAGTTCATTGTGGAGCTAGGTGTGATGCCATCAGATGTCATTGCACTATATTGCGACAACAACAATGTCATAGCCCTCGCTAAGGAGCTCAGGTCTCACCAGAAGTCTAAGCACATAGAGCGGTGGTTTCACATTATACGCGAATATATCAAGAAGAAGTTTGTTGAAGTACAGAGAGTCAACTCTGTGCTGAATGTGGTGGACCCACTGACCAAGCCTCTCAGCTAGTAGAAGATCAAAACTCACCTTGAGAAGATAGATCTTAGGTATATGGTTAATTGGTTTAGTTCAAGTGGGAGTTTGTTAGATTTGTGTTCTAAAAGCCAATTGTTGGCTGACACATTATATAATTTCAGGATTTAAACTTGTACTGATAATCTTTTTATTATCAATAAAGGGTTTCTTCATTCCAATCATGTTTATGTGTCCATGATTTATCCTACAAATTAATAAAGATAATTTTTTTGTATATTCTTCAAATGTTAAGAATTTGAGACATATATTAAGTAGTAGTTAATTTCTAAATACTCTCAATCAAAAAATTATCACGGAGGACAGTGATTAATCTATTTGAGATTGGTGCATGGTTCACCTCTCTTGTGGGAAGATGAGTCTCTGGTCTGTGGTGTAGGAACACTGGGGTGAGAGTGCGGGTGGTTGTTAGAGAACAATCGGTACTGAGTATGACCAATACGAGAACCACATGGATGTCTACTTACTCGTCAGTGGTCCTCTCGATGCTGCAGTGATGTGAGTGGTCTTTTGATCTGTGGTGCTATTGGCTCTTTGCAGCGAAGCTAATGGGTTTGACTGTATATTTTCTTGATCCCTAGCCATTTGCGTTCTTGCTGTGATGTTGGCTTCAATAGGTTCAGGTTCGCTGTTTTGAGTAGGATGAATTTAGATGGAATCTATCGACCTTGGTAAAAAAAGAGAAGTCCTATGCAATTTATGAGATTGAGTTCAGAAAGTCTTTGGTCAAAGTAAGTGTGAATACTGAAAAAGAATTTTCACAGAATTCACAAATAAACTCGAGTCGAGCCAACCTAGCATGTGACTGACAATGGGGTCTGATGAATTCTTTACGATCTCTGTCAAGTCGGGACTCACGATAGAAAGACTGAATCATATGATAACTACACCTAGAGATTCATACTTTTATTCTATTGGGTTATCACTACATACTACTAGATGTCATTGGTGGATTGTGAGACTCATCGGACGTCATCTTGATAATCGATGACCCTTGAAGGATAGAATTGAAAATGCTCCAATCCATCGAAAGGAGTTTCGATGATATTGTAATGGAGATCACAATATATCTCACTATCAGATAAAATAAAACCTATGGGGTCACACATTAAGAAATTTAATCTCGAATTTGTCAATTAGACTTATGAAGTTCTAATTGAATCAGGATTTTCCTATTGGGTTTAATTAAACCATGCTCGTATATGGTTAAATCTAATTCTTCTCGGGACTTTGATTTGATCAAGTCCATAGCCTTGAACTTAACCTAAATTTATTTGGATTTAATTGGGCTCCTAATTGTGAGCCTAAGAGGATTGGATAATGTTAATGAGTTGGCATAAATTATCCTAACATTATCTTTATATTATCTCCTAATTATCTCTAAGTGGTGTGTGAAATAAATGGAAGAATGGGTGGTGCCTATCTCCCTTTTTGGCAGGACCTTGGGTACCAACTTATAGATAATGTGAGAGGGGCCCACCCCCTCTTATGTGGCATGGTTGGAGGAGAGAGAGAGGGGCCTTGCCACCTCTCATGGACCAAGAAAACCTAAGGGGTGCCAAGTGTTGGTGCCCCATCTACCTACATTTTATAACATGAGGTGCCCAAATCAAATTGGGGTGCCCAATGTACTTGCTAAATGAGGCTGATAATATGTCAATTATATCTGATTTTATTGAGAAAAAATTAGATTAAAAGGGTAGAGTATTCTTATGAGATAAGGATGTACCTTTTTAAGTTAATTGGATTCTTCTTTTGTGTCAAGGTAGCATCTATTTAAGAGAAGATCTCTTAGGATTTCTTGTTAATAGAATTTTGTGAAATCAAAACACTCTCCCTCTCCCTTCTCCATGCCTCCCCTCCTTTCTCTTTTCTTTCACACACCTAAGGGTTGGGTGTCCCATCTACCACACACCAAGAGAAAAGGTGCTATCCATCTTTAGTGAAGAAAGTAGAAAAAAGTTTACGATTAAGGAGTTGATCCCACAATCTAGATCAAGGAGTTGATTAAGATTTTCAAGGCAGAGATTCTACTTGAAAAAGAAGAATTTACTATGAGGAGATCAGTTCAAGATTGATCCCGATAGATACTCGTAGAGACCGGACACATGTGCAGCTCAAGCATCTATGAATCCCTGAACATTATTAGTGGTGAATATCTACCCGTGCTAAAGTATTGAGATTCAATCTCATACTTATTTTTAAATTTCAGATTATATGTATGTTTTTCTCCTGGGCTTGGGTAGGATTAGATATGATCTTATGCATATGGGGTTAAGGGGTTTAACCCATTTATTTTCCACTGTGTTCAAAAGAAATTTTGAAATCTACATATGCTGCCTATCTGATTTTCTAACAATATAATCTCTGTTGGCCTTTTGGCCAAAGATGGTTATAGTTTATCGATAAAGAATGATTATTATGATATCTGTTGTAAAATATAGGTGATTTCATGCATGTATTTCAAAAAATTTTAAAATAAGATATAGTGAAAGATAATTAGATTAATCATATTAACCTAACATGCATATGATCTAATTATTAAATCAACCTACTCTCGGATTTATGACATAATATGTTGCATATAAAATCTAAAAATCAGCAAAGATAAAATCTGCATGCATACATGTGAGCAGTAGATCAAATCTACTTCTAATTGAGTCCAGAACTTGATACTTGAGTACGGATCGATGATTGTCACTACTGAGAGATGTAGTAAGAAAGATTCTCATTGGTTGCTCATAGCCGCACATATGTCCGACCTCTACAAAAGTCCACTCGAAGCTTCGATCTGATCGATCTCCTCGGGAATGCTAGTTCGTGCGAAGACCTTCTTCTTGGTTGATCTAGATCTTTTCTTCAAATTTTTGAAATCTTTTCAGAGATTGAAGATGGACTTCTAGAGGAGATGAGGATCTAAAAAAATAGAGAAGAGACTCTCTTCTCTTTTCTTTTTCTCTCTTCCCAAAACCATAGGAAAAAACCCTAGAAGACTAGATTTTGCACACACCCAAAGAAGGACTCTCCTATTCTTTTCACACCATGAACTCATGCCCCAAGCCCCTTCAACATGAAGAGCTCCTTTTCTTCCCTCTTACATGCATAAAACCAAAATAAATCCCTATTTATTTCAATGTGTAAGAAGGTGGGATGAAGAGTCCAACAATCTTTGGACTCTTCCTAGAGTTGTTGCACCTTTTCATAATCCCACACCAAAAAAAATATGGGATGCACCCTTTCTTATTTTTTCATGATAAATCAATTCTCCAACTAATTTCCCATAGTGAGAAAACTCCTAAAAATGTAGCACAATTAAAGAGAATAAAATAAGTGGGTGCAAGGTCTTATAGATAATGTCAAACATTATCTATATGGTATCCAATTCAAATCACATTGGAACCTTCCATAAAAATTAGATTTTTATCCATTTTTGGATGTGAGATAGGGAGGGTAGAGAACTCTTTTGTGTGAAGAAATCTCATGCAAAAAATATTTGTGCGTGAAGAAGAATGGCATCCAAAGTGGGTTGGCGCAAGGGAGAAGAGTCCCATGCTATATGGACTCTTAATTTTCTTATTTGACTCCAAACCAAATTACATCTAGTTTAGCCTAAATAAATAGATGAAACCCAATTTAATTTGATCCATAAAACTTTAATCAAATTCTAATAAAATTAAAAATTGATTGAACCAAAGTTTTGATCAAATCAAGGATAATTCTCCCTTAGCGATTAGGTCATCTCATAACCTAATCGGATCAAGCCTAATTGAATCTAATTCAATTAGATTTTATCTAATATTCTTTACTCAATCAAATTGAGCTAATTAATAATCTAATTATTAATTAATTTTTTATTAATTTATTAACACTTAGTGAATAAATTTATTGTAACTTTTGTATAAGATTAATCATCAATCAAATTGACGATTAAATCCTTGAACGATTCTCAATCATTGATCAGCCACATGATCAGTCAGTAACTTCTTTTAAGTATGACTCCATAGATTCGAACCTAAGCTGGTAGTATAGGAATAAATTTTTGAACCAATCGATGTAACCATCTAGTAATGAGACTCGACGTCCAGATAGGTCGAATGATGACGAAGCAACATTCAAGAACCTATTGGTGTATGATTACTGTATAATTTATTTTTTTGACCCTAATACTCAAAGATGACTTATGATTTAACTGTCAACCTTAAATAAGTCATCGATATTGTATTTCAATCTTTCAAATCCAACACATGGATTATCCATGCTTAGATTTTGCTAAATTGAAATATATTAATACATTAACTCCTACTAATTCGGAGGGATTAATCCCATCTTGACTCATGCACCGACCTGACAAGTACCTGACTACACCCAAAAACCTTCCGTCATTGAATTATAAATTTAGATAGCCTGGCACCAAAGTATAGTGAGTTGCTTGCAAGTCATCGTGGTGATCTCAGGTCGGAGGGACACATATCCATACCCTTCGTGAGCTACTCTTGATAGCAGAGCACTCCGAGTTGGTCACATTCGGTGATGATGTACTCCTACATCTCACCTGTATGTCATAACATTATCTCCACACCATTTGGTTACGAAGACAATCAATACATATGGCACACAACGACCTACACTTGATATTGCTATCGTCTTAGTAATTGCGTATCGTTTGGTCGCGAACTAGTTTAAAGACTATACGATAAATCCTTCTTTATCGATCAAAGTAGTCCTAAGAACTTCATCACAATACAGAAGTTCCTTAGAAGATGTAACTTTGTGATGAAAAAGATTAAATAACTTTTATTATTGATCAATTTATATACATTTATAATTAACATAATTGTCACATGACTGACTTTAGGACATATTTTCCAACAACTCCTACTTGGACTAAAGCCAATCAGTATAGTATCATATACCCATCTTCAATTTATCATCTTAGAACTTCTAGATACCGAGGCTTCAATAAATGGGTTGGTCAGATTCTTCTTTCCGTCAATCTTCTAAAGTTCGACGTCACCTTGATCCGTGATTTTTCGAATAAGATGGTACCAATGCAAAATGCTTGATAAGCTAATGGGACTCCGGCTCCTTGGCATGAGCTATGGCTCCGGTGTTATACAATACAACAGGATCATCATCGGAGGGTGCCACTCCTAGCTTGCCAGTGAACCTATATAATTACATAGCTTCCTTGCAAGCATCGGATACTGCAATGCATTCAGTCTGCAAATTGAATTTGGCTATATTTTTTTGCTTAAAACTTTTCCAGTAGATTGCTCCATTATTTAGGGTGAGGATGTATTCTAATACATTCTTGCTATTATTATGTCCAACTAAAAACTGGAGTCAAATTTTACAAGTTTTAAGTCAGATTCTCCATAACCGAGTCACTGATCCTTAGTATTTCTAAAATACTTAAGGATGATCTTCCAGTGATTCTCATCTAGATCTTGCAGGTATCCACTCACTACTCCTAGTGAGTATACCATATCCGATCTCATACATGATGTACATGATAGAATAAATTCTACTCATAAATACTCTATGTACATAGACTAGGATAATCTAAATAAACTTTTGGATCTATCTCTATAGATCTTCATCCCTAGGATGAGGGATACTTTTTCCAAGTCTTTTATGGAGAATAATGATAATAGCAAAATTTTTATTCCCTTTAATGTAAGTAATGTCATTTTAGATTAAGAGAATTTTATTCACATACAAAACAAGAAATATACTCACAGAACTATTAACCCATTTGTATTTGCAGGATTCTTCTTCGTTCTCAACGAAGCCATGTATTTTGATTACTTATCAAAATACATGTTCTAACTCCGAAATATTTAGCATTGCCACAGGAGAAAATTGTCTCATTATGGTCAATACCATAATGTTGACAACATCCTTAAGCAACCAGATGGGCATTGTAGGTCTCCACCTTCTTGTCTACGCCCTCTGATCCTATTGAAGATCTACTTATATTTTATGGGTTTTACCCCTTCGAGTGGATCAACGAGTGTCTATACACTATTGACTTTCATGGACTCATTTCAGACTTTATGGCTCCAAACCACTAATCGGAGTCAAACCTTTGCATGGCATCCATATAGGTGATCAGTTTCTTGTTGTTCTCATCGAGTTCAGTAGGATCACATCTCGAAACTAGAAACTAAAGTATCTATCTGACAAATGCGGTACTCTACTGGATCTCATTAGTGGTGGTGCCACTACAATAAGTTTTGAGTTTGATCTAATCAAATCCAGTTCTATGGGTTCACTAGATTGTGTCAATTTTTTTACCTGTCAAACTTCATAAGTTCCATATTAGAGGCATCAGTTCTTTCACCAAAGTACTCCTTTTCTAAAAAAAATACTGAACAACTTTTATTCTTTAGTAAGGTAGAAGTTATATCCCTTAGATTCTTTAGAATTATCCTACAAAATAATATTTACAAGATCAAAATCCAAGCTAATTAGTTTGCAAATGCTTGATATAAACCAAATACTCTCAAACCCTAAGGTAAGTGAGTATCGACTTACGCCTAGTCCATATTTCATATGGAGTTTTTGCGACTGATTAATTTAGAATCTAGTTGAGAACATGACAAGCAGTCTTAAGAGCATAACCCTAAAAGAAGACTGGTAGACTTATAAATCCCATCATGAGTCGAACTATGTCTAACAAAGTTGATTCCAATAAGAGAGAATTCTATTCTCCCCTAGATATGTCAGAAACTCACCGAAAGGGCATTCTCCTCCTTGATCTGATCGAAGAGTTTCAATGCTCTTCCCAGTTTATTTCTCTACCTTATTATGAAATTATTTGAATATTTTAAATAATCCAAATTTATGATAAACATGTTCGTAGATCTAATGCATCAGTATGTATTCGACTCAGAACATCATTGGCTCATTTACTTTTTTCAGCAAAAGGTAACTTAGTTATCTTACTAAAGGAATAGGATTGACAGGTTGACAATGATTCACAATCATTGACTTCGAGAATTATCTCCTGTTGATCCTATTCTTGTTTATATGATTGAGTCTAAATTATCAAAGATAGACTTCCATGACATTATCTACTCTAAGGAGTTTGTTTGGTGTGTACATTACACTTACAAGCTATGTAAATATCATTTCTTAGTTGTCCATATATGATTTTGACATCATTCATAAGGATATCACAAAAATCATTCTATGTTAACAATGTAAATCCATCCTTGAATAGAAGGCCAATGGAAATTACACTCATCAAATTGGATAATGGTGACAATCACCAAAACGATATTGTTCGTATTGAAAATAGGCTCGATAATTTCTAAAACTAGAATTGGAACATGACTTTCAACTCCAACATTGAGGAATCTTTTGCTGCTTCCAATCTTTTTACTGATCTAAAGTCGTTGCAATAATTTGCATGGACTTTCAATATCCAATACTCAGATAGTAGTGTCACGGATAGAGAAATCACAAGGTATTATCATATAAGTACCTTGTCTAGCAATCTTTTGCTGATTTCTCTTTCTTAGCCTGTTCGGATCAAGGGACTCTACCAGACTAGATTAATCTTAGACTCTTTTGTCAGTTCGGGCTCCTCAGCCCAAGCACGACTCATTTGCATCTTTTTTTTTTTTCTCAAAAGATTGTTGATCCACTGAAGACACATCTTTAGAGGTACAAAAAGAACTCCTTCAATATTTGAAGGATTGTCTCCCACTGAGCATCATCAAATTTATAACTAAATTCATATTCTTTACTACTCTCAAAAATACCACACGGTGATACGATCATTTGGCTACTTCTAATAAGTGCTTTTGATCGCATCATGTATGTTGGATGTGGGAACATTAGGTGCTGGATCTATAATCATATATAGGATCCATTTGTACTCTAGAACTATTTACAATTTTTAATACCATCTATCAAAGTTGGGTTCTATAAATAAGTCACTATCAAATAGTGAATGGAGCAACAGACATCTAGCCATAACTGAAAGAAAAACACAAGACCCCTATGTTTATGAATTAATTAAGCCTAAAGACTTGGACTTTAGTCCAAATATTCTCTCATTATTTTAGTCGAATTGATAGCCTCTACCTCCAATCCGAAGAATTATCCTAATTTCTTAGTGGGTACTAGAATCCACACAAACTGTACACGAATCCGACTTTGGCCGGCTCACTCATGTACATCTATGGGTAGGTTTTTAACCAATTATTTTAGTAAATAATTTTTAGTAATTAATTTTGTCTCAGATAACTTTTCAGTTGATTTTGGTCTTCTCTGTAAGCCTTGGTTAGTTCCAACCATTAACATGATTATACTAAAAAATCTAGCTTTTAAATGATCAGGCCCGATTTTGACCGGCCAACCTAACCACTCACCAGAGAGACTCAATTGAGTCATTATATTATGAATGATAATTTCAATAGTAAATGAGCACCAGGCCTTTGAACCTCCAATGATCATCATACTAATGGACCCATTATCACTTAATTTAATTGGAGGCTATGATTTAGTTATCACCATAACTATCTCATTTTAGGAACCTAATAATTTAGAAGATTTAAAAATTAATTTAGAGAAGAGATTTGACCAGCTATTCTTAATTCTTTCACTAACTTCACCAAGTTAGATAAAAAAAGATTAAGCTTAATCTGGTCCACCCAACTAGTTATAAATTCTCCCATTGATTTCATCATGTCATGAAGAGGATTCAAGACTAGCTGGTCAATCTAGGAGCACCTAAATCAGTCATATTGATTTACTAATATAGCATGGGTTAACATGAATCAATGAGCAACCTAAACAAAAGCTAATTAACCATATTGGTCAGGTAAGTGAGATCGATGAGAGAGTATACTAAGCTTGCTTTAGACATTATCAAAATGGTCAGGTGAGCCGCTCCCAATTAAAAATTATCGATTGAAATGCCAAACTTATCTTAGACACCAATTGGTTCATCTGTTTTAATTAGGTTTGCCTAAAGACTTAGGCTCGACCACTGAGCTATGATCAAGGTCTATTTGGTCTAATCAAAGATATAAACTTGATCATCTACAACTATTATATTGGTTCTAGAGAAACTCTGATTTAATCTAATTCAATATTTGATTAGATTTAATCAATTTCTCTACTTGGTTCATTAACTCTTTGATTCTAACCTTAGGTCTAACCCAATTAAGATGACCTAATCAAGCTAACCCATAAACCCATCAATTCATATTTTATGTGAATGACACTAGATCTTTAATTCATAATTTTAGATCTAATTAGTTCAACTTAATTCTCAATTAAGTATAGGTTCAACATGGATTTAAGTTTAGATTTGAAATAATTTTATTTTTTATTATTTTATAAATAATTTATAATAAATTTTATGTAAAAATTTTTTATTCTGAAATTGAGTCGACTCAATCAACATTGAGCCAGCTACACAAGGAGACTAGATCAACTCAGTTCAAAACTAGGTCGGCTCAGTAATTATGCGAGTACGTTTCAAAAAATTTCAGATCTGAAAAATCTTGCATAATAATAAAATAAAATCAATCATAAACATACTTTTAGATCATATCTAAATCTTTTTATGATTTCAAATTTTATTTTTTTATGATTAAAATAACTTTAATCAAATAGATTAGGTGGTTTACTTTTCATACAACTTTGTATCACATACAACAAATCTAGGGTTTCAAGATCTAGGATTTTGCAAAAAAGTAAGTTCTTCCTTTTGCATTCTTCTTCATGGGATTTAATCACATGGAATCCCTATATACCATAAGATCATTCCATCGAATGGAAAGAGAAAACTTTTAAATCCTTCTTGCTCCTATGACCGGACGATCCGGTGATCAACCCAATCCAAGTACTTGCTAATCGGATCATCTAATCTAACCACATATAAAATATGTTTGAATTTGGATCTAATCTAAATTACATCAAATCTGATCACAACCTTAGATCACATCTAAATCAGATCATAAACATCACATGCAATATATAAAATTAAATTTTATCAGTGATCAGCACAAACTAGGATAACTTATTCACTGTAAGGAGTAAACCCTACAGCAGGACAACCTTATATCAGTTTCCTACAGTAGGACAACCTTATATCAGTTTATGCAATCAACTATTAGTTAAATTTAGATCTAAGATATCACATATCAAATCTAAATAAAATTAAATTTTAGATTTAATAAGCACACATAACATGTCATAAAGAACCTAGGCTCTGATATCACTGTTGTAAAACTTTGGTGATTTCATGCATGTATTTTAAAAATTTTCAAAATAAAATACCGTAAAAGATAATTAGATTAATCATATTA
The DNA here is from genome assembly GCF_000442705.2 of Elaeis guineensis. Taxonomy (NCBI): domain Eukaryota; kingdom Viridiplantae; phylum Streptophyta; class Magnoliopsida; order Arecales; family Arecaceae; genus Elaeis; species Elaeis guineensis. The sequence continues at coordinate 97,415,421 of NC_025996.2, read as the reverse complement.
ATCTAACATATATATAATCTAATCATCAAATCAATCTACTCTAAGATCTATGACATGATATATTACATATAAAATTTAAAAATTAGTAAAGATAAAATCTGGATGCATATATGTGAGTAGTAGATCAAATCTACTTATAATTGAGTCCAAAACTCGATACTTGAGCATGGGTTGATGATCGCTGCTACTAAGAGATATAATAAGAAAGATCTTCGCTGGTTGCTTACAGCCACGTACGTGTCCGACCTCTATGGGAAGTTCACTCGAAGCCCTGATCTGATCGGTCTCCTCGAGAATGCTAGTTTGTGCGAAGACCTTCTTCTTGACTAATCTGGATCCTTTCTTCAAATCTTTAGAATCTTTCTAGAGATTGAAGATGGACTTCTGAAGGAGATAAAGATCTAAAAAAATATGGAGAAGAGACTCTCTTCTCTTTTTCTTTTTCTCTCTTCCAAAAACCATAAGAAGAAACCCTAGAAGACTAGGTTTCTCGTATGCCCAAAGAAGAAGGACTCTCCTCTTCTTTTCACACCCTGAACTCACACCCCAAGCCCCTTCAACATAAAGAGATCCTTTTCTTCTCTCTTACATGCACAAAACCAAAATAAATCCTTATTTATTTCAATATGTAAGAAGGTGGGATGAAGAGTCTAACAATCTTTGGACTCTTCTAAGAGTTGTCGCACCTTTTCATAATCCCATGCCAAAACAAATATGGGATGCCCCCTTTCTTTTTTTCCTATGGTAAATCAGTTCTCCCACTAATTTTCCATGATGAGAAAACTCCTCAAAATTATTGAAAAATATATTCCAAAAACCAATCGTCAGCCTATTGACGGTTGAGCAATCTTGTATGGTAATTGATTTGTTAATAAATAAAATATATTTGGTATTTTCATCATAAGCTTTCATCTTCTAATGAACTCCGTTGTTATGATGAAGTCCTTAGGACTATTTAAGTTTGATAAAGAGAGGATTTATTGATTAGTCCTTAAAACTGTTCATGACCAAATGATAGGCTGTTAATAAGGACGACAGCTTCTATCGAGCATAGGTCGCTGTAGGCCATATGGGTTGGTTGTCTTCTTAACCAAGGAGTATGGAGATACTGGTATGGTATACAGGTGAGATATAAGGGTACATCATCATTGAACGTGACCAACTCCAGAGTATTCTACTGTCGAGAATGTCTCTGATGGGATATAGGTATAAGTGTCCCTTAGACCTGAGATCGTCTCAGTGACTTGCAAGCAACTCACTGTGCTTTGGTACTGGACTAATTAAATTTTTAATTCAATGATGGAAGGCTTCTGGGCATAGTCAAGTACTTGCAAAGTTAGAGTATGATCGAGATGGGATTGACCACTCCATGAGTTGGAGAAGAATGAGTCACTGTATTTCAATTTAGCAAAATCTTGGCCAGGGTAATCCATCAGATGGATTTGATATTTTGAAATACAATGTAGACAACCTGATCAAAGTTGACCATTGAACTCTGAGGTATTCTATGATCATTTTGATCAAGGGGATGAATTATATGGAAACTATATCTGTATGGGTTCTAAGGATATTGTTCTACACATTCGACCTATCCGATCGTCGGGTACCATTGCTAGATGATCACTTTGATTGGTATAAAAAATTATTTTTGTGCTACCAACTTAGGTTCGGACCTATGAGGTCACATACATTAGAGTTCATGATCCGATCGGATGGTTGGTCAACGATTAAGAATCATTCTAGGATTAAATGATCAATACGATTGATATTTAACCTAGTGCAAGTGTTGCAGGAGGATCGATTAGCAATTCGATTGCTAATTGGCTTAATTTGATTAAGCCAATAGGCTGAGATTAAGTTTAATTAAATATTATTTAATTAAATTTAGTTTGAGCTTGATTGGATCAAGTCCAACTGGTTTATTGGATAAGCCAAGTGCAAGAAAAAAACTAGTCCTAGTTCAATTAGAACTTGGGTCAACCTAATTTCTAATTTGATTAAAAAATTAAATCAGATTTAAATCTAATTTAATCTGATTAAATTATATTCTTAATTAGATTAAGACCTATTTTAATTAGGTTGATCTAATTTTAGTTTGATTTGGTTTGAGAAACCAAATTAAAACAAGTCATAAGATAGAATCCTAGTAAGACTAGGATTCCACCTTGCGCCACATAAGGCCCCCCCATGCCCTCTCTCTTATTCCACACCAATTCCCTCTTATTTTGTGTGATAAAAGCCCTCTCCCAGGTCTTTTCCATGTTCAAAAGGTTTCCTCTCTTCTTTCATACATGGAAAGTGGTTGTGGATCAAATCAAAGTAGGAATAAGTTTGGATTTCAAATTCTATGAGATAGAGTTTTAGAAATCCAAAACTCTTTCCTTTTTGCATCGAATTTATCCAATTTTTTTCTAAATTTTTATAGTTTTTAGGGCACATATTATGCACCCTTTTCTAGTAGTCCATGCATAAAAATAAGGAGGAGACACCCAAGAGTTGGGTGCCTCTTATCTTGCCATGTTTGGATAAGCCTTGACTAGATATTTGACCTAGACAAGGACTCTATAATATCTCTCTCTATAAAATGAGTTTCCTCATAAAATTTTTGGAGAACATAGATATTTGAGAGACCTTTGGGGCATCCAAAAATTAGAGAGAAAGACATTTAGGTCATGGAGATATAATAGACACAAGATAGGATGTCTAGGAGAGAGTAAAGAGAAGAAGAAGAGGGTCTTCTTCTAGGGTTATTAGTTTCATCTCTTTTCTTCCTCCATCTTGAGTTTTCTGAGAGAGTCTCAGATTTGAAACTCTTCCTCTTACTTTTTATCTTTGGAAGAGTTCAAATCAAGAAGAAGGAGGTACCTGATCAACCATCGAAGAAGGATTAATGCAGTACTAGCATACTATGCTAATTTCCTGAAGCAGGACTTCTGATCGAGATTCGTGGGCTCGTGTGGATGACTTCTAGAGATCGGACATGTGTGCGGTTTGCAATATCATCCTCAAATCCAGATAAGCAAGGTTAGAACATCTAACTTGCAAGGTAATAGATCTGATCTATTGTTTAATACATACATTAGATGTAGTATAAAAATATGTTGATATGATCAACATGTAGTTCATGCTCTATATATTTTAATTTCTGATTTAATGCCATGTAATAATCATATAATAAGATCTTAGATCTAGGGAATCTCTGATTTTAAAAAATAAATTTTAATTTATTTTAGTCTTCCGCTGCCTGATCTTGAAAAAGTTTCAAGATCTAACCTTGAAACCCTAGATCTGGTTCCTACAATTGGTATCAGAGCCAGGTTGTTTATTACATGATTATTTATACATGCTTAGATTATCTCTTAGATTAGATCTAATTTATAATTTGATTATTAAATCTAAAATTAAAATTTTAGATCAATCACAAACTGCAAGGTTGTCCTGCTGTAAGGTTTACCCCTTACAGTGCAAAGGTTGTCCTAATTCGTGTAGATTTATCTTTAATCATAAATTTGTTAGATATGATCTAGATTAAATTTATGATTTATTAATTTAAAAAATATTTAAATCTAAAATAAAATCTCTTTGTTAATAATTTTTGTGCAAAGAAATTGTTTAAAGTTGAAATTGTTTCAATTACATGAACCTATTTAGATTAGATCTAAAGTAGTTTCATATTTATTTCACTTGCATCTTGATTATGAATCAAACATGCAATATGGTTGGTAGAACCATATTATAAAATTATTTTACAAATATAAAAATTATTTTCGAAAAGCCGAACCCAACCCTCAGTCCAAAACTTAATTAAGAATTAAGAAGTTGTTTGATTAGGTTCTAGGATTGTGAATTGAAGAACCTAAGACACAAACCATAACACATTGGGTTAATGGGTTAGTGAAAATTAGGTCCATTAATTAGGTTAGACCTATGGTTATATTAAAGATGGACTTAATTACAGAATTAACTAAATCTAATCAATTGTTGTCTTAGATTAGGTCAAGGATTCTCTAGATCAATTACAATAGTTGTAGTTGGTCAAGTCCATGTCTTTAACGAGAACCAAATGGACTTGATTCTTGGCTAAGTGGTCTAGCACGAACTATTAGGTTGATCTAATCGAAACTAATTAAACCAATTGGTGTCTAAGGTAAACCAGATCGGTGGTTTTTAATTGGGAGCCCGCTTACCTGACCATTTTTGACGTTGTCTAAGGCAAGCTTTGGCCGACCCTCCCACTGATCAAACTTACCTGGCCTCTTGATGAAATTATATTTTGATCGGATCACTTGACTATTCGAGCTGACCCATGTCAGCTAGATAAATCAGTGTGACTGATTTAGGTGCTTCTAGACCAGCCCTTTTAATGGTCTCCCTTAAGCTGACTTGGTGAAGCTAGTGAGAGGATCATGATAAGCTAGTTCATCTGACCTCATCCTCTAAATCATTTAAATCTTCTAAAATTATTAGATCTTTAAAATAATAAAGTTATGGAGATAACTGAGTCATAGCCTCCCATTAAGGTGTTTGATAATGAGTCCATTAACTCAATAATCATTGCAGACCCAAAGGCCTGGTGCTTGTTGACTAATGAAATTATCACTCATCATATGACAACTTGGAAGTGTCTCTCTAATGGTGGTTAGGTGAGCCAACCAAAGTTGGGCTTAATCATTCGTTGGTTAGATGCACCAAGTATGGTCATGTTAATGGTTGGACCTAACTGGATCCTTACAATGGAGGCCAAAGCCTACTGATTAGATTTCTGGGGCAAAATTAAAATTACTAAAAATTATTTAGAGAAATAATTGGTTATGAACCTACCCTTAGATGTACATGGGTTGGCCAACCAAAGTTGGACTTGTGTGCAGTCTAAGTGGATTCTAGTACCCACTAAGGAATTAGGATAATTCCTCGAATTGGAGGTAGAGGCTACCAATTCGAATAAAATAGTGGGAGAAACCTTTTAATTAAAGTCCAAATCTTTAGATTTAATGAATCAATTACTAATTAGGTTATGATTTTTCTTTGAGCAGATATGGCCACTTTCCTATTGCTTCGATCATTGTTGGACAATGATAAGTTGGTGGGACCCAACTTCGGTAGCTGGTACTGAAACTTGAAGATAGTCCTGGAGCATGAATGGATCCTATATGTGATAATGGATCCTGCACCTGAGGAGCCAGCTGCCAATGCACTGGAACAGTCAGAGACACTTACCAGAAGTGACTCAGTGATCGGATCACAGTGCGCTGTATCATGCTGGCTGCCATGAGCGATGAGTTCAGTCGTAGATTCAAGATGGCTTTGTCAAAGGACATGCTTCAAGTGTTGGAGGATGCCTTTGGCACACCCGATGATGTGGAGAGGCACAAGACTAGTTGTGCCATCTTCAATGCCAAAATGTGGGATGGTGCCTCTGTCACTGATCATGCATTATACATGATCGAGCTGATGGAACGATTGAGCAAGCTCGGTTTTTTCTTGCATGAGCAACTTGGGAAAGATGCAATACTGAACTCGTTGCCCAAATCCTATCTCCCATTCCTCACTCATTATAGAATGACAAAGTCTGAAGTAAACTACCACGGGTTACTGGGGTTGCTTCAGAACTTTGAGAAGGATCACCAACTCCACAAGGAGTCGGTGAACTTAGTGGGAGGTTCGTCTTCTGATTTTCGACCCTTTGAGAAAGGGAAGAAGAACAAGAAGAAAAAAGTGAAGAAGGTGCAAGTTCAGGCTGGGACATCAGTGCAGGGCCAGACTAGAAAGATCAAGCCCGATAATAGTCTATTCTACTGGCAAGCACCCTAGATTAGATAGTGTGTGTCAGATATCTATTTATGGCACTATAGGCTAGCTCATATAAACAAGAACAGAATAAACAGGTGGACTCAAGAGAAAATCCTTGAAGTCAATGATTGTGAATCACTTCCAACCTGTGAATCCTGTCTTCTTGATAAAATGACCAAGTCACCTTTTACTGAAAAAGGTGAGAGAGCTACTGAGCTCTTGGGCCTAGTACATACTGATGTATGCGGGCCCATGAGTACAAGTGCTAGAGGTGGATATTTCTACTTCATAACTTTCATGGATGATCTATCCAGATATGGATATGTCTATCTGATAAAACATAAATCGGATTCATTTGAAATATTTAAACGATTTCAAAGTCAAGTAGAAAAATAAACTGGAAAGAGTATTAAAACTCTTCGATATGATCGAGGAGGAGAATATCTTTCTAGTGAGTTTCTCACATATCTAGGAGAGAATGAGATTCTCTCCCAATGGACTCCTCCAGGAACACCACAGCATAATGGTGTGTCTGAAAGGAGAAATCGGACTCTGTTAGACATGGTCTGATCTATGATGGATTTTGCCAGCTTGCCGATATCCTTCTGGAGATATGCACTCGAATCGGTCTGTTATCTATTAAATAGGATTCTAAGTAAGTCTATAATTAAGACTCCATATGAGATATGGACAAAACGTAAGCCAGCACTTTCACACCTTAGGGTCTGAGGGTGCCTAGCCTATGTCAAACGATTAGTCAAAGATAAACTTGGACCTAGGTCTGACAAATGCACATTCATCGAGTGCCCCAAAGAGATTAAAAGATATTTTTTCTACCATGCTGATGAATAAAAGGTGTTCGTCACTCTTAAGGCAATCTTTTTAGAAAAAGAGTTCCTTGATGAAGGAACCATTGCCTCAAAGGTTGAACTTGATGAAGTTCAATAAGTAGAAGGACCGACACCAATAACTGAACCTGAGTCGGATTTGATTAGAATAGATTCGGAGCCCAATGTACCTGCACCATTAAGGCGATCCGATAGAGTTTTACGTCAGCCAGACAGATATTATGGTTTCTTGATCCGGGATGGAGATCCCATCGAACTCGATGAGAATGATGAGGATCCGATCACCTATATGGATGCAATGCAGAGATCTGATTTTGAAAAATGGCTTGAAGCCATGAAATCCGAAATGGAGTCCATGAAGGTCAACGATGTGTGGACATTGCTTGATTCATCTGAAGGGGTTAAACCCATTGGGTGTAAATGGATGTTCAAAAGGAAAAGGAGCGCAGATGGAAAGGTGGAGACCTATAAAGCCTGTCTGGTTGCCAAGGGGTATCGTCAACGTTATGGTATTGACTATGATGAGACTTTTTCTCCTGTGGCAATGCTCAAATCTATTCCGATAATGCTTGCAATAGCTATCCATCTGGATTATAAGATCTGACAAATGGATGTAAAGATAGCTTTTCTGGATGGAGAGCTGACCGAAGAGGTGTATATGATACAACCTGAGGGGTTTACATCCACAGATGAGTCCAAGGTGTGCAAGCTTCAGAGATCCATTTATGGATTGAAGCAAGCTTCTCAAAGTTGGAACATGCATTTTGATAAGGTGATCAAAACGTATGGCTTCGTTAAGAATAGAGAAGAGCCCTGCATCTATAAATAGGCAAATGGTCCAGTTGTGGTATTTTTTGTCTTATACGTGGCTGATATTCTCTTAATCGAAAATGACATCTCCACACTACAGGGAATAAAAGTTTGGTTGCCATCGCAGTTCTCCATGAAGGACTTGGGTGAAGCATCCTACATCCTAGGGATGAAGATCTATAGGGATAGATCTAAAAAGATGCTTGGGTTATTCCAGTCCACGTATATAGACACTATGCTGAAGAGGTTCAGCATGGAGAATTTCAAGAAGGGCTATCTACGGATAGGCCATGAAATTTCTCTCTCTAAGAAAGATTGTCCGACAACTCCTAAAGAGAGAGAGCGTATGAGTAGAGTCCCATATGCTTCGATCGTGGGAACTATCATGTAGGCCATAATATGTACAATGCCAGATATGGCAAACTCACTAGGAGTAATGAGTAGATACCAATCTGATCCTGGAGAAAACCACTGGAAAGTGGTTCAAGCCATCCTTAAGTATTTGAGAAATACTAAAAACCAATGGTTAGTTTATGGTGAGTCAAATCTGAAACTTGTGGGGTTCATAGACTCCAGCTTTCAATCTGACCATAATGACAGTAGAAGTGTAGGAATCAGATCTAGGGTTTCAGGGTTAGATCTTGAAACTTTTTCAAGATCATACAGCGGAAGACTAAAATAAATCAAAATTTATTTTTTAAAATTAGAGAATCCTTAGATCTAAGATCCTATTACATGATTATTACATAGCATTAAATCAAAAATTAAAATATATAAATATAGCATGAACTACATGTTGATCATATCAACATGTTTCTATACCACATCTAATGTATGTATTAAACAATAGATCAGATCTATTACCTTGCAAGTTAGATGCTCTAACCTCACTGATCCGGGCTTAAGGATGATGTTGCAAGCCACACACGTGTCCGGCCTCTAGGAGTCGTCCACACGAGCCCACGAATCTCGATCAGAAGTCCTGCTTCAGGAAATCAGCACAGTATGCTAGTACTGCGCTGATCCTTCTTTGATGGTTGATCAGGTGCCTCCTTCTTGATTTGGACTCTTTCAAATATGGAAAGTAGAAGGAGGAGTTTTAGATCTGAGACACTCTCAGAAAACTCAAGATGGATGGAGGAAAGATATGAAAACAAAAACCCTAGAAGAAGACCCTCTTCTTCTTCACGTTTTTCTCTCTAGATATCCAAACTTCCATCTTTTATATCTCACGACCCAAAGGTATTTCTCTCTGATTTTTGGATGGCACAAAGGTCTCTCAAAACTCTGACTTCTCCTAAAATTTTATAAATAAACTCATCTTATATAGAGAGATATGATAGAGTCCTTGTCTAGGTCAAACACCTAGTCAAGGCTTATCCAAACATGGCAAGTTAAGGGGCGACCAACTCTTGAGCACCTCCTCCATATTTTGTGTATGGATCATCAACAAAGGGTGAAAAATGTAAACCCTAAAATCCATGAAAATTTTAAAAAAAATTTGGATAAATTCAGTGCAAAATTGAAAGAGTTTTGGATTTCTAAAACTCTATCTCATAGAATTCGAAATCCAAACTTATTCCTTTTAGATTTGATCCAAACCACCTTCCATGTAAGAAAGAAGAGAGGAGACCTTTTGTGAACGTGGGAGAGATCAGGGAGAGGGCTTTTGTCACACAAAATAAGTGGAGATTGACGTTGAATAAGAGAGAGGATGTGGAGAAGGCTTATGTGGTGCAAGGTGGAATCCTAGTCTTACTAGGATTCTGTCTTATGACTTGTTTTAATTTGATTTTCCAAACCAAATCAAATCAAAATTAGATCAACCCAATTAAAATAGGTCTTAACCTAATTAAAAATTTAATTTAATCAATTAAATTAAATTTAAATCTGATTTAATTTTCTAATCAAATTAGAAATTAGATTGACCCAAGTCCTAGTTGAACTAGGACTAGTTTTTCCTTGCATTGGCTTATCCAATAAACCAATTGAACTTGATCCAATCAAGCTCAAACTAAATCTAATTAAATCATATTTAATTAGACTTAATCTCAGCCCATTGGCTTAATCAAATTAAGCCAATTAGCAATCAAATTGCTAATCGATCCTCCTGCAATACTTGCACTGGGTTAAATGTCAATCGTATTGATCATTTAACTCTAGAACGATTCTTAATCGTTGATCAACCATCTGATTGGATCATGAACTCTAATGTGTGTGACCTCATAGGTCCGAACCTAAGTTGGTAGTATAGAAATAAATTTCTATACCAATCGAAGTGACCATCTAGCAATGGTACCCGACGATCGGATAGGTCGAATGTGTAGAACAACATCCTTAGAACCCATGCGGATATAGTTTTCATATAATTCATCCCCTTGACCAAAATGATCATAGGACACCCCAGAGTTCAACTGTCAACTCTGATCAGGTTGTCCACATTGTATTTCAAAATATCAAATCCATCAGATGGATTACCCTGGCCAAGGTTTTGCTAAATTGAAATACAGCGACTCATTCTTCTCCAACTCTTGGAGTGGTCAATCCCATCTTGATCACACTCTGACTTCGCAAGTACTTGACTGTGCCCAGAAGCCTTCCGTCCATGAATTAAAAATTCAGTTAGTCCAGTACCAAAGCACAGTGAGTTGCTTGCAAGTCACTGAGGCGATCTCAGGTCTAAGGGACACTTATATCTATATCCCATCAAAGACATTCTCGACAGCAGAATGCTCTGGAGTTGGTCACGTTCAATGATGATGTACCCTTACATCTCATCTGTATGTCATACCAGTGTCTCCACACTCTTTGGTTAAGAGGACAACCAACCCATATGGCCTACAGTGACCTATGCTCGATAGAAGTTGTCGTCCTTATTAACAGCCTATCATTTGGTCGTGAACAGTTTTAAGGACTAATCGATAAATCCTCTCTTTATCGAATCTAAATAGTCCTAAGGACTTCATCATAACAACGGAGTTCATTAGAAGATGAAAGTTTATGATGAAAATGCCAAATTTATTTTATTTATTAACAAATCAATTACAATACTTGGTTGCTCAACCGTCAACAGCTTGACGATTGACTTTTTGGGACACATTTTCCAACAACTCCCACTTGTCCTAAAGCCACTCGACACAGTATCTAATACCCATCTTCGACTTGTGGTTGTCGAACTCCTTTATCGCCAGGGCTTTAGTGAAGGGGTCGGCTAGGTTCTCCTTTCCGTCGATCTTCTGAAGGTCGACGTCACTTCGATCCATGATTTCTCGGACCAGGTGGAAGCGGTGCAAGATGTGCTTCATCCACTGATGTGCTTTGGGTTCCTTCACCTGAGCTATGGCACCAGTGCTGTCGCAGTGGAGCAGGACTGGACCATCGAGGGAGGGTGCTACTCCGAGCTCAGTGATGGATTTTCTTAGCTACATAGCTTCTTTCGCGGCATCCGATGCTGCGATGTACTCCACTTCACAAACAGAGTCTGCCACAGTATGCTGCTTGGAACTCTTCCAGCAGATGGCTCCACCATTCAGAGTAAAGATATAACCCGACACGCTCCTGCTATCATCATGGTCAGATTGGAAGCTGGAGTTTGTGAACCCCACAAGTTTCAGATCTGACTCGCCATAAACCAACCATTGGTCCTTAGTATTTCTCAAATACTTAAGGATGGCTTTAACCGCTTTCCAGTGATTTTCTCCAGGATCAGATTGGTATCTACTCACTACTCCTAGTGAGTATGCCACATCTGGTCTTGTACATGTCATGGCGTACATGATAGATCCCACGGCTGAAGCATATGGGACTCTACTCATATGCTCTCTCTCTTCAGGAGTTGTCGGACAATCCTTCTTAGAGAGAGAAATTCCATGGCCTATCGGTAGATAGACCTTCTTGGAATTCTCCATGCTGAACCTCTTCAGCACAGTGTCTATGTACATGGACTGGGATAACCCAAGCATCCTTTTAGATCAATCCCTATAGATCTTCATCCCTAGGATGTAGGATGCTTCACCCAAGTCCTTCATGGAGAACTGTGATGACAACCAAACTTTTATTCCCTGTAGTGTGGGAATGTCATTCCCGATTAAGAAAATGTCATCCACGTACAAGATAAGGAATACTATAACTGGACCATTTGCCCATTTATAGATGCAGGGCTCTTCTCCATTCTTAATGAAGCCATACGTTTTGATCACCTTATCAAAATGCATGTTCCAACTCTGAGAAGCTTGCTTCAATCCATAAATGGATCTCTGAAGCTTGCACACCTTGGACTCATCTGTGGATGTAAACCCCTCAGGTTGTATCATATACACCTCTTCGGTCAGCTCTCCATTCAGGAAGGCTATCTTTACATCCATCTGCCAGATCTCATAATCCAGATGGACAGCTATTGCAAGCATTATCCGAATGTATTTGAGCATTGCCACAGAGAAAAATGTCTCATCATAGTCAATACCATAACGTTGACAATACCCTTTGGCTACCAGACGGGCTTTATAGGTCTCCACCTTTCCATCTGCGCCCCTCTTCCTTTTGAAGACCCATTTACACCCAATGGGTTTAACTCCTTCAGGTGGGTCAACCAATGTCCATACATCGTTGACCTTCATGGACTCCATTTCGAATTTCATGGCTTCAAGCTATTTCTCGGAATCAGGTCTCTGCATTGCATCCATATAGATGATCGGATCCTCATTATTCTCATCAAGTTCGATGGGATCACTGTCTCGGACTAAGAAACCATAGTATCTGTCTGGCTGATGCGGTACTCTACCGGATCGCCTTAATGGTGCAGGTATATTGGGCTCCGGATCTGATCTAATCATATCCGACTCAGGTTCAGCTATTGGTGTCGGTCCTTCTACCTGTTGAACTTCATCAAGTTCAACCTTAGAGGCAATGGTTCCTTCACCAAGGAACTTCTTTTCTAAAAAGATTGCCTTAAAGCTGACGAACACCTTTTGTTCATCAGCATGGTAGAAAAAATATCCTTTTGTCTCTTTGGGGTACCTTATGAATGAGCATTTGTCAGACCTAGGTCCAAGTTTGTCTGTGACTAATCATTTGACATAGGCCGAGCACCCCCAGACCCTAAGGTGTGAAAGTGCTGGCTTACGTCTCATCCATATCTCATATGGAGTCTTAATTACAGACTTACTTGGAACCTTATTTAACAGATAACAGGCCGATTCGAGTGCATATCCCCAGACGGATATCGGCAAGCTAGCAAAACCCATCATGGATCGGACCATGTCTAACAGAGTCCGATTCCTCCTTTCAAACACACCATTATGCTGTGGTGTTCCTGGAGGAGTCCATTGGGAGAGAATCTCATTCTCCTAGATATGTGAGAAACTCACTAGAAAGGTATTCTCCTCCTCAATCAGATCGAAGAGTTTTAATACTCTTCCCAGTTTATTTTTCTACTTCACTTCGGAATCATTTGAACATTTCAAATGAATCTGACTTATGTTTCATCAGATAGACATATCCATATCGGGATAGGTCATCCGTGAAAGTTATGAAGTAGAAATATCCACCTCTAGCACTGGTGCTCATGGGCCCGCATACATCAGTATGTACTAGGCCCAAGAGCTCAGTAGCTCTCTCACCTTTTTCAGTAAAAGGTGACTTGGTCATTTTACCAAGAAGACAGGACTCACAAGTTGGAAGTGATTCACAATCACTGACTTCGAGGATTCCCTCTTGAGTCAACCTGTTTATTCTGTTCTTGTTTATATGACCTAGCCTACAGTGCCATAAGTAGATATCTGACACACTATCTAATCTAGGGTGCTTGCCAGTAGAATAGACTCTTATCAGGCTTGATCCTTTTGGTCTGGCTCTGCACTGATGTCCCAGCCTGAACTTGCACCTTCTTCACTTTCTTCTTCTTGTTCTTCTTCCCTTTCTTAAAAGGTCGAGAACTAGAAGATGAACCTCCCACTAAGTTCACCAACTCCTTGTGAAGTTGGTGATCCTTCTCAAAGTTCTGAAGCAATCCCAGTAACCCGTGGTAGTTTACTTCAGGCTTTGTCATTCTATAATGAGTGAGGAATGGGAGATAAGACTTGGACAGTGAGTTCAGTATTGCATCTTTCCCAAGCTGCTCATGCAAGGGAAAGCCAAGCTTGCTCAATCATTCCATCAGCTCGATCATGTACAATACATGATCAGTGACAGAGGCACCATCCTGCATTTTGGCATTGAAGATGGCACAACTAGTCTTGTGCCTCTCTACGTCATCGGGTGTGCCAAAGGCATCCTCCAACACTTGAAGCATGTCTTTTGGCTGAGCCATCTTGAATCTGCAACTGAACTCGTCGCTCATGGCAGCCAGCATGATACAGCGCACCATGGTCCGATAATTGAGCCACTTCTGGTAAGTGTCTCTGATGTTCCACGTGCATTGGCAGCTGGCTCCTCAGGTGCAGGATCCATTATCACATATAGGATCCGTTCATGCTCCAGGACTATCTTCAACTTTCGGTACCAGCTACCGAAATTGGGTCCCACCAACTTATCATTGTCCAACAATGATCGGAGCGATAGGGAAGTGGCCATATTTGCACAAAGGAGAACCATAACCTAATTAGTAATTGATTCATTAAACCTAAAGATTTGGACTTTAATCAAAAAGTTTCTCCCACCATTTTATTCGAATTGGTAGCCTCTACCTCCAACTCGAAGAATTATCCTAATTCCTTAGCGGATAATAGAATCCACTTAGACTGCACACAAGCCCAACTTTGGTTGGTCAACCCATGTACATCTAAGGGTAGGTTCATAACCAATTGTTTCTCTAAATAATTTCTAGTAATTTTAATTTTTGCCCCAGAAACCTAATCAGTAGGCTTTGGCCTCCACTGTAAGGATCCGGTTAGGTCCAACCATTAACATGATCATACTTGGTGTATCTAACCAACGAATGATTAAGCCCAACTTTGATTGGCTCACCTAACCACCATTAGAGAGAGACTTCCAAGTCATCATATGACGAGTGATAATTTCATTAGTCAACAAGCACCAGGCCTTTGGGTCTGCAATGATTATTGAGTTAATGGGCTCATTATCAAACACCTTAATGGGAGGCTATGACTCAGTTATCTCCATAACTTTATCATTTTAAGGACCTAATAATTTTAGAGGATTTAAATAATATAGAGGATGAGGTCAGATGAACCAGCTTATCATGATCCTCCCACTGGCTTCACCAAGTCAGCTTAAGGGAGACCATTAAAAAGGGCTGGTCTAGGAGCACCTAAATCAGTCACACTGATTTACCTAGCTGACATGGGTCAGCTCGAATAGTCAAGTGATCCGATCAAAACATAATTTCACCAAGAGGCCAAGTAAGTTCGATCAGTGGGAGGGTCTGCCAAAGCTTGCCTTAGACACCATCAGAAATGGTCAGGTAAGCGGGCTCCCAATTAAAAACCACCGGTCTGGTTTACCTTAGATACCAATTGGTTTAATTAGTTTCGATTAGATCAACCTAACAGTTCGTGCTAGATCGCTTAGCCAAGAATCAAGTCCATTTGGTTCTCGTTAAAGACATGGACTTGACCAACTATAACTATTGTAATTGATCTAGAGAATCCTTGACCTAATCTAAGACAATAATTGATTAGATTTTGTCAATTCTCTAATTAAGTCCATCTTCAATCTAACCATAGGTCTAACCCAATTAATGGACCTAATTCCCACTAACCCATTAACCCAATGTGTTATGATTTGTGTCTTAGGTTCTTCAATTCACAATCCTAGAACCTAATCAAACAACTTCTTAATTCTTAATTAAATTTTGGACTGAGGGTTGGGTTTGACTTTTCAAAAAATAATTTTCATATATGTAAAATAATTTTATAATATGATTCTACCAACCATATTGCATGTTTGATTCATAATCAAGATACAAGTGAAATAAACATGAAACTACTTTAGATCTAATCTAAACAGGTTCATGTAATTGAAATAATTTCAACTTTAAATAATTTCTTTGCACAAAAATTATTAACAAAAAGATTTTATTTCAGATTTAAATATTTTTTAAATCTAATAAATCATAAATTTAATCTAGATCATATCTAACAAATTTATGATTAAAGCTAGATCTACACAAACTAGGACAACCTTTGCACTGTAAGGGGTAAACCTTACAGCAGGACAACCTTGCAGTTTGTGATTGATCTAAAATTTTAATTTCAGATTTAATAATCAGATTATAAATTAGATTTAATCTAAAAAATAATCTAAGAATGTATAAATAATTATGTAATAAAGAACCTGGCTCTGATACCAATTGTAGGAACCAGATCTAGGGTTTCAGGGTTAGATCTTGAAACTTTTTCAAGATCATACAGCGGAAGACTAAAATAAATCAAAATTTATTTTCTAAAACTAGAGAATCCCTAGATCTAAAATGTTATTACATGATTATTATATAGTATTAAATTAAAAATTAAAATATATAAATATAGCATGAACTACATGTTGATCATATCAACATGTTTCTATACCACATCTAATGTATGTATTAAACAATAGATCAGATCTATTACCTTGCAAGTTAGACGCTCTAACCTCACTGATCCGGGCTTAAGGATGATGTTGCAAGCCGCACACGCATCTGGCCTCTAGGAGTCATCCACACGAGCTCACGAATCTCGATCAGAAGTCCTGCTTCAGGAAATCAGCACAGTATGCTAGTACTGCGCTGATCCTTCTTTGATGGTTGATCAGGTGCCTCCTTCTTTTTGATTTAGACTCTTTCAAAGATGAAAAGTAGAAGGAGGAGTTTCAGATCTGAGACGCTCTTAGAAAACTCAAGATGGAGGGAGGAAAGATATGAAAACAAAAACCCTAGAAGAAGACCCTCTTCTTCTTCACGTTTTTCTCTCTAGACATCCAAACTTGTGTCTTTTATATCTCCACAACCCAAAGGTTTTTCTCTCTAATTTTTGCATGGCACAAAGGTCTCTCAAAACTCTGACTTCTCCTAAAATTTTACAAGAAAACTCATCTTATATAGAGAGATATGATAGAGTCCTTGTCTAGGTCAAACACCTAGTCAAGGCTTATCCAAACATGGCAAGTTAAGGGGCGCCCAACTCTTGAGCACCTCCTCCATATTTTTATATATAGATCACCAGAAAAGGGTGCACAATGTAAACTCTAAAAGTCATAAAAATTCCAAAAAAAATTTGGATAAATTCAGTACAAAATTGAAAGAGTTTTGGATTTCTAAAACTCATAGAATTCGAAATCCAAACTTATTCCTTTTAGATTTGATCCAAACCACCTTCCATGTAAGAAAGAAGAGAGGAGACCTTTTGTGAATGTGGGAGAGATCTGAGAGAGAGCTTTTGTCACACAAAATAAGTGGAGATTGATGTTGAATAAGAGAGAGGGCGAGGAGAAGGCTTATGTGGCGCAAGGTGGAATCCTAGTCTTACTAGGATTCTGTCTTATGACTTGTTTTAATTTGGTTTCCCAAACCAAATCAAATCAAAATTAGATCAACCCAATTAAAATAGGTCTTAACCCAATTAAAAACCTAATTTAATCAGATTAAATTAGATTTAAATCTGATTTAATTTTTTAATCAAATTAGAAATTAGATTGACCCAAGTCCTAGTTGAACTAGGACTAGTTTTTCCTTGCACTTGGCTTATCCAATAAACCAATTGAACTTGATCCAATCAAGCCCAAACTAAATCTAATTAAATCATATTTAATTAAACTTAATCTCAGCCCATTGACTTAATTAAATTAAGCTAATTAGCAATCGAATTGCTAATCGATCCTCCTGCAATACTTGCACTGGGTTAAATGTCAATCGTATTGATCATTTAACTCTAGAACGATTCTTAATCGTTGATCAACCATCCGATCGGATCATGAACTCTAATGTGTGTGACCTCATAGGTCCGAACCTAAGCCGGTAGCATAGGAATAAATTCTTATACCAATCGAAGTGACCATCTAACAATGGTACCCGAGACCGGATAGGTCGAATGTGTAGAACAACATCCTTAGAACCCATGCGGATATAGTTTTCATATAATTCATCCCCTTAACCAAAATGATTATAGGACACCCCAGAGTTCAACTGTCAACTCTGATCAGGTTGTCCACATTGTATTTCAAAATATCAAATCCATCTGATGGATTAACCTGGCCAAGGTTTTGCTAAATTGAAATACAGCGACTCATTCTTCTCCAACTCTTGGAGTGGTCAATCCCATCTTGATCACACTCTGACTTCGCAAGTACTTGACTGTGCCCAGAAGCCTTCCATCCCTGAATTAGAAATTCAGTTAGTCCAGTACCAAAGCACAGTGAGTTGCTTGCAAGTCACTGAGGCGATCTCAGGTCTAAGGGACACTTATACCTATATCCCATCAAAGACATTTTCGACAGCAGAATGCTCTAGAGTTGGTCACGTTCAATGATGATGTACCCTTACATCTCACCTGTATGCCATACCAGTATCTCCACACTCTTTGGTTAAGAGGACAACCAACCCATATGGCCTACAGTGACCTATGCTCGATAGAAGCTGTCGTCCTTATTAACAGCCTATCATTTGGTCGTGAACAGTTTTAAGGACTAATCGATAAATCCTCTCTTTATCGAATCTAAATAGTCTTAAGGACTTCATCATAACAACGGAGTTCATTAGAAGATGAAAGCTTATGATGAAAATACTAAATATATTTTATTTATTAACAAATCAATTACAATACTTGGTTGCTCAACCGTCAACAGCTTGATGATTGGCTTTTTGGGATATATTTTTCAACAAGAAGCGTGTCGGGTAATATCTTTACTCTGAATGGTGGAGCCATCTACTGGAAGAGTTCCAAGTAGCATACTGTGGCAGACTCTATTTGTGAGGTGAAGTACATCGCAGCATCGGATGCCGTGAAAGAAGCTGTGTGGCTGAAAAAATTCATCACCGAGCTCGAAATAGCACCCTCTCTCAATGGTCTGGTCCTACTCTACTGCGACAGCACTGGTGCAATAGCTCAGGTGAAGGAATCCAAAGCACACCAGTGGATGAAGTATATTTTGCACCGCTTTCATCTGGTCTGAGAGATCCTGGATCGAGGTGACGTCGACCTTCAGAAGATCGACGAAAAGGAGAACCTGGCCGACCCCTTCACTAAAGCCCTGGCGATAAAGGAGTTTGACAACCACAAATCAAATATGGGTATTAGATACTGTGCCGAGTAGCTTTAGGACAAGTGGGTGTTGTTGGAAAATATATCCCAAAGTCAATCGTCAACTTGCTGATGGTTGAGTAACCTTGTATTGTAATTGATTTGTTAATAAATAAAATATATTTTTATTATTTTCATCACAAATTTTTATCTTTTAATAAATTTCATTATTGTGATGAAGTTCTTAGGACTATTTAGGTTCGATAAAGAGAAGATTTATCGATTAGTCCTTAAAACTGTTCACGACCAAATGATGGGCTGTTAATAAGGACGACAGCTTCTATCGAGCATAGGTCGCTGTAGGCCATATGGGTTGGTTGTCTTCTTAATCAAGAAGTGTGGAGACACTGGTATGGTATACAGGTGAGATGTAAGGGTACATCATCATTGAACATGACCAACTCCAGAGCATTCTGCTGTCGAGAATGTCTCTGATGGGATATAGGTATAAGTGTCCCCTTAGACCTGAGATCGTCTCAGTGATTTGCAAGTAACTCACTGTGCTTTGGTACTGGACTAACTAAATTTTTAATTCAATGACAGAAGGCTTCTGGGCATAGTCAAGTACTTGCAAAGTCAGAGTGTGATCGAGATGGGATTGACCACTCCAAGAGTTGAAGAAAAATGAGTCACTGTATTTCAATTTAGCAAAACCTTGGCCAGGATAATCCATCAGATGGATTTGATATTTTGAAATACAATGTGGACAACCTGATCAGAGTTGATAGTTGAACTCTGAGGTGTCCTATGATCATTTTGGTCAAGGGGATGAATTATATGAAAACTATATCCGCATGGGTTCTAAGGATGTTGTTCTACATATTCGACCTATCCGATCGTCGGGTACCATTACTAGATGATCACTTCGATTGGTACAGAAATTTATTTCTATGCTACCAGCTTAGGTTTAGACCTATGAGATCACACATATTAGAGTTCATGATCCGATCGATGATTGATCAACGATTAAGAATCATTCTAGGGTTAAATGATCAATACGATTGATATTTAATCTAATGCAAGTGTTGCAGGAGGATCGATTAGCAATTCGATTACTAATTGACTTAATTTGATTAAGTTAATGGGATAAGATTTAGTCTAATTGAATATAATTTAATTAAATTTGGTTTGGACTTGATTTATTGGATAAGTCAAGTGCAAGAAAAAAACTAGTCCTAGTTCAATTAGGACTTGGGTCAACCTAATTTCTAATTTGATTAAAAATTTAAATCAAATTTAAATCTAATTTAATCTGATTAAATTAGATTTTTAATTAAGTTAAGAACTATTTTAATTGGGTTGATCTAATTTTGGTTTGAGAAATCAAATTAAAACAAGTCATAAGATAGAATCTTAGTAAGACTAGGATTCCACCTTGCGCCACATAAGCCCCCCCCCCATGCCCTCTCTCTTATTCCATACCAATCCCCTCTTATTTTGTGCGACAAAAGCCCTCTCCCAGGTCTTTCTCATATCCAAAAAGTTTTCTCTCTTCTTTCATACATGGAAAGTGGTTGTGGATCAAATCAAAGTAGGAATAAGTTTGGATTTCAAATTTTATGAGATAGAGTTTTAGAAATCCAAAACTCTTTCCTTTTTGCATCGAATTTATCCAGATTTTTTCCGAGATTTTCATGGCTTTTAGGGAATATATTGTGCATCCTTTTCAGGTGGTCCATGCATAAAAATAAGGAGGAGGCACCCAAGAGTTGGGCACCCCTTATCTTGCCATGTTTGGATAAGCCTTGACTAGGTATTTGACCTAGAAAAGGACTCTATAATATCTCTCCCTATAAAACGAGTTTCTTCATGAAATTTTTGAAGAACATAGAGATTTGAGAGACCTTTGGGGCATCTAAAAATCAGAGAGAAAGACCTTTGGGTCATGGAGATATAATAGACACAAGATAGGATGTCTAAGAGAGAGTAAAGAGAAGAAGAAGAGGGTCTTCTTCTAGGGTTGTTAGTTTCATCTCTTTTCTTTCTCCATCTTGAGTTTTCTGAGAGCATCTTAGATCTGAAACTCCTACTTTTCATCTTTAGAAGAGTCCAAATCAAGAAGAAGGAGGCACCTGATCAACCATCGAAGAAGGATCAGCGCAGTACTAGCATATTGTGCTGATTTCCTGAAGCAGAACTTTTGGTTGAGATTCGTGGGCTCGTGTGGATGACTCCTAGAGACCGGATGCATGTGCGGTTTGCAACATCATCCTCAAGCCCAGATCAGCAAGGTTAGAACGTCTAACTTGCAAGGTAATAGATCTGATCTATTGTTTAATACATACATTAGATGTAGTATAGAAACATGTTGATATGATCAACATGTAGTTCATGCTCTATATATTTTAATTTCTGATTTAATGCCATGTAATAAATTTTAATTTATTTTAAAAAATAAATTTTAAAAAATAAATTTTAAAAAATAAATTTTAGAATCTTAGATCTAGAGATTCTCTGATTTTAAAAAATAAATTTTAATTTATTTTAGTCTTCCACTGCTTGATCTTGAAAAGTTTCAAGATCTAACCCTGAAATCTTAGATCTGGTTCCTACAAAAATGTCACACAATTAAAGAGAATAAAATAAGTGTGTGCAAGGTCTTATAGATAATGTCAAACATTATCTATATGGTATCCAATTCAAATCATATTTGAAGCTTCCATAAAAATTAGATTTTTATCCATATTTGGATATGAGATAGGGAGGGTGGAGTACTCTTTTTTGTAAAGAAATCTCATGCAAAAAATATTTGTGCATGAAGAATAATGGCATCCAAAGTGGGTTGGCGCAAGGGAGAAGAGTCAAATGTTATATGGACTCTTAATTTTCTTATTTGACTCTAAATCAAATCACATCTGATTTAGCCCAAATAAATAGATAAAACTCTATCTAATTAGATCTATAAATATTTAATCAAATTTTAATCAAATTAAAAATTGATTGAATCAAAGTTCTGATCAAATTAGGGATAATTCTCTCTTAGCGATTAGGTCATCTCATAACCTAATTGGGTCAAATCTTATTGAATCTAATTCAATTAGATTTTATCTAATCTTTTTTACTCAATCAAATTAAGCTAATTAATAATTTAATTACTAATTAATCTTCTATTAATTCATTAATACTTGGTGAATAAATTTATTGCAACTTTTGTATAAGGTTAATCATCAATCTAATCGATGATTAAACCCTTGAACGATTCTCAATCGTTGATCAGCCACATGATCAGTCAGTAACTTCTTTTGAGTGTGACCCCATAAGTTCGAACCTAAGTTAGTAGTATATGAATAAATTTTTGAACCAATCGATGTAACCATTTAGCAATAAAATCCGACGTCTGGATCGGTAGAATGATGGCAAAGCAACATTTAAGAACCTACTAGCGTATGATTACTGTATAATTCATCCATTTGATCCTAATGCTCAAGGATGACCTATGATTTAACTGTCAACCTAGATAAGTTATCCACATTGTATTTCAATCTTTCAAATCTATCACATAAATTATCCGAGCTCAGATTTTGCTAAATTGAAATACATTGATACATTAACTCCTACTAATTTGGAGGGCTCAATCCCATCTTGACTCACGAACCAACTTGACAAGTATTTGACTGCATCCAAAAATTTTTCATCATTGAATTATAAATTCAGATAGTCCGACATCAAAGTTCAGTGAGTTACTTGTAAGTCACCGTGGTGATCTCAGATTGGAGGGACACTTATACCCATAATCTTCGCAAGCTACTCTTGACAGCAGAGCGTGCACTGTTGGTCATGTTTAGTGATGATATACTCCTATATCTCCCTGCATGCCATACTAGTATCTCCATACCATTTGGTTATGAGGACAATCAACGCATATGGTACACAACGACCTACACTTGATATTGTCATTGTCTTAGTAATGATGTATTGTTTGGTCGCAAACTAGTTTACGGACTACGTGATAAATTTTTTTTTATCGATCAAAGTAGTCTTAAGAACTTTTACAGGAGTTCGTTAGAAGATATAACTTTATGATAAAAAAAATCAAATAATTTTTTTTATTGATCAATTCATATACATTTGTAATTAGCACAATCATCAACAATTGGCTTTAGGATATATTTTTTAATAATATCATTATGAATAATATTACAATAATGTGAGGATAATTAAGAAATGGTATCTATATTTTGTCACAGTCTATGAGTGTAATGTACACTCTAAATAAACATCCTAAGTTAAATAATATCATGGATGCCTACCTTTGACATTGTAGGCTCGATCATATTAACAAGAATAGGATAAACAGGTTAGCACAAGAGGGTATCCTCAATATTAATGATTATGAATCATTGCTGATCTATGAGTCTTGTCTTCTTGAGAAGATAATTAAGTCATCTTTTTCTAAAAAAGATGAACGATCCAATGATATTTTGGGTCTAATACATAGTGATGTATGTGGACCTATGAGCATTAGTACCAGAGGAGGGTATAGCTATTTCATTACATTCACAGACGATCTATCTAGGTATGGATATATCTACTTAATGAAACACAAGTTTGAATCATTTGAAATGTTCAAACGATTTCATAATGAAGTAGAGAAACAAACTAAAAAAGGTATTAAAATTTTTTGGTCTGACCTAGGGGGTGAATACCTTTTCAATGAATTTCTGATATATCTAGGAGAGAATGAGATTCTCTCATAATGGACCCCTACAGGGACATCACAGCATAATGGTATCTTGAAAAAGAGGAATCAAATTTTGTTGGACATGGTTCGATCCATGATGGGGTTTGCAAGTCTGTCGATCTCCTTTGGGGATATACACTTAGGACAGCCTATTTTGTGCTCAATAATGTTTCAAGTAAGTCGGTTAGTAAAACACTATATGAGATATGGTCAGGACGTAGGCTGAACCTCACTTATCTAAAGGTCTGAGGATGTCCGACTTATGTCTAACGATTACAAACCGATATGCTCGGACCTAAATCCTATAAGTGTTATTTTATAGGGTATCCCAAAAAAATGAGGTGATATTACTTCTACCTTCCTATTGAATAAAAGGTTTTTGTCAGCAATAAGGCATACTTTTTAAAAAAGGAGTTCCTTACTGAAGAAATAAGTGCCTCTAAAGTTGAGCTTGATGAAGTTCGAC
Organism: Elaeis guineensis; assembly: GCF_000442705.2. NCBI lineage: Eukaryota > Viridiplantae > Streptophyta > Magnoliopsida > Arecales > Arecaceae > Elaeis > Elaeis guineensis. The sequence continues at coordinate 97,391,595 of NC_025996.2, read as the reverse complement.
AGGTAAAAGAATCAACATCAGTGATTGAATCTGAATCGAATTTGATTAGATCAAATTTGGAGCTCAATATAGGATCATCTTTAAGGCGATCTGATAAAGTACCACATTAGCTAGACAGATACTTAGGTTTCTTGATCTGGGATGGGGATCCTATTAAGCTCGATGAGAACAATAAGGATTCAGTCACCTACATGGATGCGATGTAGAGGTCCGACTCTAAGAAATGGCTTGAAGCCATGAAATTCGAAATGGAGTCCATGAAGATCAATGATGTATGGACAGTAGTTGATCCACCTAAAGGGATTAAACTTATAGGGTGTAAGTGGATCTTCAAAAGAAAAAGGAGTGTAGACAGGAAGGTGGAGACCTATAAAGCCCATCTGGTTGACAAGAGGTATTGTCAGCATTATGGTATTGACTATTGTTGGGTGTAAAACCCCTCCAGCCGAAGTTCGTGTCAGGAGTGACCCCTCGAGGATTCTACCGACGTCCGACCTACGGCTGCAAGAAGGCTTCATCCGGACTCCTACGGGAGCCGGACTTCATCTCCGACTCCAACTGCAAGAAGGCTTCGTCCGAACTCCTACGGGAGCCGGACTTCATCTCGGACTTCAGCAGCAAGAAGACTTCATCTGGACTCCTACGGGAGCCAAACTTCATCTCCGACTCCAACTGCAAGAAGACTTCGTCCGGACTCCTAAGGGAGCCGGACTTTGTCCCCGACTTCGACTGCAGGAAGCCTTCGTCCGGACTCCTACGGGAGCCGGACTTCATCCCCGACTTCAGCAGTAAGAAGACTTCATCCGGACTCCTACGGGAGCCGGACTTCGTCTCTGACTCCAACTGCAAGAAGGCTTCATCCGGACTCCTACGGGAGCAGGACTTCGTCTCCGACTCCAACTGCAAGAAGACTTCGTCCAGACTCCTACGGGAGCCGGACTTCATCCCCGACTTCAGTAGTAGGAAGACTTCATCCAGACTCCTACGGGAGCCAGACTTCGTCTCTGACTCCAACTGCAAGAAAGCTTCGTCCGGACTCCTACAGGAGCCGGACTTCGTCCCCGACTCTGGCTGCAGGAAGCCTTCATTTGGACTCCTACGGAAATCGAATTTTGCCTACAGAGAGCCTCTGGCTGGGCTCCTACAGCAAATAGCCCTCGCCTATAGTACTAACGCTCAAGGCACCCGATGGTAAACGGCCCACCAGCAACATCCGGGCTCCTTTCAGAGGGATAGCCACCTCTCTCCGCCAGGCGCATCAACCGAGCTTCGACCGACAGGCCTGGACTCCTTGGCTGGCCACAGTAACGGCTGTGATTCTGCTCCACTTCCTGCAACAGATTTCATGCGGCTCCATCACTCCCTGACTGGCCGCAATAATGGCCACGATTCTGCTCCACCTCCTACGACGGATGCTGCACGGCTCCACCACTCCCTGGCGAGTCACGACAACAGATGCCACTCCACTCTCCGCAACTGATTCCACATGGCGAGCCATGGTGACGGCCATAACTAGCCATGACTCCACCCCATTACTCTTCATGATAAATTCCGCTTGACCCCGTGCGGCCCACTACTAGGTGGTTACAAATATCGCTATCAATCCGTTGCTCCCTCTGCCTATAAAAAGGGGACCCCAGATACGTTATTCTCTAATCTCTGATCTCTATCCCAAAACTCTGCTAAAATTTTTGTTCGAGCACTCCATTCTTGTTGAGGCAGAGAACTGACTTGAGCATCGGAGGGTCCTGCCGGAGCAACCCCACCTCCAGTTTAGATTTCTTTTGCAGGTCCCGGCAAGGACCGCGACTCCTCTGACTCCAGCTTCTCCGGTGCAGGCAGATTTCTGCACCAACAGGATTGGCGCTAGAAGGAGGGCCTGTGTCTTCGCAATACCCTTGTTCTTAAAGGAGCGCTCAACGGGATCGCCTCCAGTCATCTTTTCTGGCATCCTCTCCTCCTTCCCCCACTAGATCTTCGCCCGATGCCTTCCTGCGAAGCATCCACACGGCGACCCACGGCCTCCGCGACCAGATCTCAAGCTCCAACCTCGCCTCCAGTTTCCCAGGCCCCACATCCTTCGGCAACTGCCACCGGCATGGAGCGGTCGGACAATCGGCCTCCGACAGATTTCGCCAACACCATCTCGGAAGAATCCCGGTGGGGAGCGACTGGCGTATTGGTCGGACCTCCCAAGCGACAAAAGATCGAGGAATCCATAACTTTCATCGAAGAAGATGCTCAGGGAGTTCAATTTCCTCATAACGATGCAGTTGTAGTTTCCTTGAATATAGCTAATTACGACGTCTGCCGCATTCTTGTTGATAATGGAAGTTCGGCCGACATTTCATTCTGCGATGCCTTCTCAAGAATGTCCATCCTTGACGGCCATTTGGGGCCGATTAGCTCCCCTCTAGTAGGATTTACCGACGACGCTGTCCCGATGGAGGGAGTGATAACTTTGACTGTAGCTGCGGGTCGATATCCAAGACAATCCAGGGCTCTGGTGAATTTCCTGGTGGTGAAGGGCCGTCAGCCTACAACGCGATCCTCGACCGACCCGACCTCAACTTTCTTCGGGCCATCGTGTCAACCTACCATTTGAAGTTGAAATTCTCTACCAACCAGGGGATCGGAGAAGTCAGGGGAGACCAAGCCCTGGCCAGACACTGCTACAACATAGCCTTGCAAAGGAGTGACCAATTTGATCCCTGCCCAGTTGATGGGCTGGACGCCCGCGATGACCTCGCTGAGGAGAGGGGTGGCCCAATCGAAGATCTGGTCCCGATCCCTTTGAACGACGGAAATGCGGAGCATGTGGTGAAGATCGGCTCCAACTTGGGGGAAGAGGTGCGGATGCATCTCATCAATTTTCTATGAAAGAATGCAGATGTTTTCACTTGGGTTCCAGCAGACATGCCGGGGATTGACACGGAAGTCATGGAGCACCACCTGACCGTCGATCCCAAGCATCGATCGATGAAAGAGAAAATTCGAGGTCATGCACCAGAGAGGCAGAAAGCGATAGCCGAGGAAGTGGACAAACTCCTGAAAACCGGATTCATTAGAGAAGTCAATTATCCTGACTGAATTTCCAACATTGTGCTAGTCAAAAAGGCAAACGGCAAGTGGAGGATGTGCATAGACTTCAAAAAGTTGAATAAAGCCTGCCCAAAGGACAGCTACCCTCTGCCCAAAATTGATCAACTGGTGGATGCGACCTCGGGCCATGAGCTTCTCACCTTTATGAATGTATTCTCCAGCTATAATCAAATCAGGATGGCACCGGAAGATGAAGAAAAGACTGCTTTCATTACTAACCGTGGCCTTTACTGTTACAGGGTCATGCCTTTCGGCCTCAAAAATGCAGGCGCAACCTACCAACGGTTGGTGAACAAAATCTTCAAGAAGCAGATCGGCCGTAATACGGAAGTCTACGTGGACAACATGCTCGTAAAAAGCGAATCTTCCATGAACCACGTCGCTGACCTCGAGGAGACCTTTACTGCCCTCCGAAAATATAAGATGAAGCTGAACCCGACTAAATGTGCTTTCGGAGTGACCTCAAAAATGTTCCTGGGCTTCATGGTATCGGGGCACGAAATTGAAGCCAATCTGGAGAAAATTCGCGCCATCCAGGAGATGGCCGCCCCGAAGTCGATAAAGGAGGTTCAGCGACTTACAGGGAGGGTAGCAGCCCTGAATCGCTTCATGCGAGGTCGACCGAATGGTGCCTACCCTTCTTCCAAACCCTCAAGCGGCCGAAGAACTTCTGCTGGACCCCTGAGTGCCAACAGGCATTTGAAGAGCTGAAGAGCTACCTCGGCTCTCCTCCGTTGTTGGCTAAGCCCGAGCTTGGAGAGGAACTATTTTTATACCTGGCGGTCTCCCCCATGGCTCTCGCGGCAGTCCTTGTCAAGGAAGAAGAAAAACTCCAGCGGCCGATCTACTACGTCAGTCGCGCATTGAGAGACGTCGAAACCAGATATACTAAATTAGAGAAACTAACTTACGCCCTGTTGATTGTAGCCCGGAGGCTCCGACCCTACTTCCAAGGGCACACCGTAACGTTACTCACCGACCAGCCGATCAAGGCTATTTACACCGGGTAGATGCCTCCGGGAGGATGGCGAAATGGGCAATTGAGCTCACCAAATTCGACATCAACTGTCGACCCAGACCGACGATAAAAGCTCAGATATTGGTAGATTTTATAGTAGAGTGCACAATCTCGGAGGAGGCCGAATCGGAACAGGGTGAAATGGACGACCTCGAGCCCCGACCGAACTCCCCTAAAGAAGAAGCCGACCTCCCTGGTTGCTTTTGGGCCCTCTACGTGGACGGATCTTCCAACATGTTGGGCGCAGGTGCGGGCCTAATCTTGATCAGTCCAGAGGGGATCGTCGTGGAGTACGCTCTGCACTTTGAGTTCCCCAAATAAATAATGGAGCTGAATATGAAGCTCTGATAGCAGGGTTGAGGATCGCCAAAGAATTGGGAGTAGATCGGCTCCAAGTTCACAGTGACTCCCAATTGGTAGTGGGACAAGTCAACGAAAACTACGAAGCGTGGGAGGACAGCATGGCTAAGTATCTTGAAAAGGTAAAGGAGCTCGTCCCCGCCTTCGGTAGCTTCAACATCAGGCAGATTCCAAGGATGAAAAATACCAGGGCCGATCTTCTCTCCAAGCTGGCTACGCTGGCTCCGGCCGAATTGCCCAAGGGTGTTCTCTTTGAAGTTCTGAAGTGCCCAAGTTAGGAAGAATCGCAGCCCGTGATGAAAATTGATCATGAGCCCAATTGGATCGACCCACTAATGGCATATCTCAGGGACGGAGTTCTCCCTCACGATACAAAAGAAGCTCGAAAGCTCAAAAATCAAGCCTCCCGATACATCCTTTACGAGGATAAGTTGTACAAGAGATCATACTCTTTGCCCCTTCTAAAATGCCTCCGGCCTTCGGAAGCTGAATACACCTTGTGGGAGGTGCATGAAGGAATCTACGGAAGCCATCTGGGGGCCAGATCTTTATCCCACAAGTTGCTCCGCCAAGGATATTACTAGCCGACAATGCATCATGACTCGATTGAATACGTCAGAAAGTATGACCGATGTCAGAGATATGCCAACATCCAGAGACAACCCGCCATCGAGCTCACGTCCTTGAGTGCCCCATGGCCTTTTGCGCAATGGGGGATGGATATCTTTGGACCCTTTCCCATGGCGTCGGGACAGAGGAAGTTCCTCCTGGTAGCGATTGACTACTTCACCAAGTGGGTCGAAGCCGAACCACTGGCGAAAATCACAGAAGCTAAAGTGCAAGATTTCGTCTGGAAGTCAATCGTTTGCAGGTTTGCCCTGCCAAGGACCCTAATCACTGATAATGGGCGATAATTTGCGGGAGCGAGATTCATCGAGTTCTGTGAAGACCTAAACATCTCCCACAACTTCACATCAGTAGCCCACCCTCAGGCGAACGGCGAAGCTGAAGTGACCAACAGAACTCTGCTGTAAGGGATCAAGACAAGGCTCAAAAAGGCGAAGGAAACTTGGGCAAATGAACTTTATCATGTACTATGGGCGTACCGAACTAACCAAAGACTACCCACGGGGGAGACCCCCTTCGCTCTAGCCTTCGGAACAGAGGCTGTTATCCCAATTGAGCTTAAACTCCCATCGGCAGAGTCATGGCATTCAACGAGCATCACAATTCGTAAGGTCTCAAAGCCAACCTCGACTTACTGGAAGAAAAGCGAGAGGTAGCTCAAGTTTGGATGGCAGCCTACAGACAGAAAGTTGCCCGCTATTACAATTTCAGGGTCAAGAATAAAGTCTTTAGAGTAGGAGATCTAGTGCTCCGACGAGCCGCTGTCTCGCAACCTCAGGATCGAGGGAAGCTCGCCCCGAATTGGGAAGGCCCGTACGAAGTCAAAGAAGTAGTTCGGCCCGAAACTTATTACCTCAAGGAGCTCGGAGGAGCAGACCTCCTGCGACCATGGAGCTTGAAAAACTTACGAATGTATTACCGATAACTTTATTTTAAATAAAAGTTTTATATCTACATGTCTCCTCTCTTGGCACGAGCCTATATCGACAGGACAGTCAAAACAAACCGTGTCGAGAGCAGGAGGAGAACTTCGTCTCAGTCGAAGGCCCGATTCTCCTTAGACCGGATGGGGGGAGGGCCCTGCAATGCCCATATGTGCCCCCACAGCCATGTTAGGGATAGGAGGAGAACCTCGCCCTAACATGAGCAAAGTCGAAGGCCCAGTTCCTCTTAGACCGGATGGGGGGAGAGGCCAAACAGCACCCACATGCACCCCCACAGCCATGTTAGGGACAGGAGGAGAACCTCACCCTAACATGAGCAAAATCGAAGGCCCGGTTCCTCTTAGACCGGATGGGGGGAGAGACCAAACAGTGCCCACATGCACCCCCACAGCCATGTTAGGGACAGGAGAAGAACCTCGCCCTAACATGAGCAAAGTCGAAGGTCCGATTCCTCTTAGACCGGATGGGGGGAGAGGCCAAACAGCGCCCACATGCACCCCCACGGCCATGTAGGGACAGAAGGAGAACCTCGCCTTAACATGAGCAAAGTCGAAGGCCCAGTTCTTCTTAGACTGGATGGGAGGAGAGGCCCTACAACGCCCACATGTGCCCCCACAGCCATGTTAGGGATAGGAGGAGAACCTCACCCTAACATGAGCAAAGTCGAAGGCCCGATTATACTCAGACCGGATGGGGGGAGAGGCCCCACGGTGCCCATATGCGCCCCCATAGCCCTGTTAGCGATAAGAGGAGGACCTCATCCTAACCTGAGCTGAAATCGACTATGTCAGAAATAGGGAAAGAACCCCATCCTAACGCCAATCGAGATCTGATCGCTTAAGAGCAGATAGGAAGAAGGGGACCTTCCCAGTGGCCCCTTCACGCTCCCACGACCCCACCAAGAGCAGAGGGAAAACCCTCACTCAGAAAAAGAAAAGGAAAAAGGGGAGGGGAGTTAAGAAGGAAAGCGACGGACTGCATCAGCGACGGATGGGAAACAAATTACATCAAAGATGCAAGGAACATCATCTCAGCAAGAATCGGAGTTCTTATCAAAATCCCCGACCTTCACGAAAGCCCTCAATGCAAGCCCGAGATGGGATGACTTCCTCAGGGTGACGAGAAGCTCGGACCTTCGAGCTCGAGCTCTGAAAGAGGGCATCAAACCCAAGCAGCCCCAGGCAAATCTACGGCCATGGACGAAAGGGTGGGCCAATGGATGGCAATCGGGTACCTTCGAATGGCGTTGACTTCAAGCAAGGCAAAAATCGAAAGAAGCTCGGCAAGCAACAATCCAACACATGAGTAAAAGAGGTAGCGAAAAATTCTCTTCTCATGTTATTTATTAAACATGCATTACAGAGCCATTAAGGTTGAAGAAAAAGGATGACTGGAAAAGCGGGCCGACGCAACGACCAGCGACCTCCAGACGACCTCGAAAAAAAAAAAAAGAGAGAAAAAGAAAAAGAAGGGAATACAACAATAGCAATGGTAAGTGAAAGAAGTTCGGTAGGCAGCAACTCGATGCAAAGTGCGGACGAAGTAACAAAATCTCCTTCTCATTCTTGATTAACAAAGGTGTACGTTACAAGGCCCTGGGAGCCGAGAAAAAAAAATAAACATTACTACAAGGCCCAAAAGGAACACGTTGGAGACCACTTCAAGCTCCCAACTTCTCCTTTCGGTTCTGTTCATCTCGGCAGTATTTTCCAGTGCGTGTGATAAATTCTTCAGCTCTCACCTCCCACCTCATTCCGCTTCATCGTCGAAACCCCAGCCCTAGGGTGAAAAGGATGGGATAGAATTCAGGGGGCAGCGAAGGCAACGGCAGCACGACGACGATCTGCATCAAGAAGAACCGAGGTACCTCGGAGGCCGCAATGGCGTCGGAGGCATGTGTCACCACCGTGTGCTCCACGACAACCACCATCCTAGGTACTTCGGCAAGGTCGGCATGCGCTACTTCCACCATACCCGCAACAAGTTCTACTACCCCACCGTCGACGTCGACCACTTCTGGTCCCTCGGCCCCGACGACGTCAAGAATCTTGCCATAGCTTGTAACGTCAACTTTGCCCCCTTGACTGGTGCCACCCCGTTCAGCTACTCCAAAATTCTCGGGTGGAATGTGCTCACCGGTTGTCCCCATTATTAAATCCCTGTTGTTGAAGGAATTCTCCCTCGAGCCCCCTTTGAGGCGACGGAAATCCTCAGGGATAGTTTGACAGCCGGAGAACTCGCAGGCCACTATTTTTCTCCTCACACTCCTCTCGATCTGTGGCATCCTCTCGAGGTTAGCCGCTGGGGTGGGAGCCCCAGTGGGAGAACCCCTCGAAGAGGCTTGGAGGACTGAAGACGGTGGGGAGCCGGCGGGGATGGCGAAGACTGGTGCGAAGAGCACTCGGAGTCGAAAAGGGCACCGATGGAATGGCTGAGTGGCTAAACTCTCAGGCGGAAGAAAGGTGTCGACCCTTAGGCGAAGTGAAGCCCCTGGAGGAAAGGTGGGGGCTTAAATAAGCGACAGGACCTGGCGCAGTTATGGTGGTGGACATCCCTAATCCCACCAGCACCCGCCACGTGTCCCACTTACCATGACGTAGGGCTGGCTGCCGGCAGGATCATTATGGCGTGGCGCTTAGGATTACGCTCGGGTGAAAGTTTTGAAAGGACTCTTCGGATCGCCCTAATTGAAAAAAGGCTCCAGCACGCACGCATTAAATGCCAAGATTTCCAAGGGCGGTCATGTGCAGAATTCAAGGAAACGACTTTGATTATGAAAATTTTCTGTACTTCCTTCAATCGAAACTCGAACTCGAAAGTAGGGGGACTGGTGTTGGGTGTAAAATCCCCCAGCCAAAGTTCATGTCAGGAGTGACCCCTCAGGGATTCTACCGACGTCCAACCTACGGCTGCAAGAAGGCTTCGTCCGGACTCCTACGGGAGCCAGACTTCATCTCCGACTCCAACTGCAAGAAGGCTTCGTTCGGACTCCTATGGGAGCCGGACTTCATCCCCGACTTCAGCAGCAAGAAGACTTCGTCCGGACTCCTACGGGAGCCGGACTTCATCTCCGACTCCAACTGCAAGAAGACTTCGTCCGGACTCCTACAGGAGCCGGACTTCATCCCCGACTTCGACTGCAGGAAGCCTTCGTCCGGACTCCTACGGGAGCTGGACTTCATCCCCAACTTCAGCAGCAAGAAGACTTCATCCGGACTCCTATGGGAGCAGGACTTCATCTCTGACTCCAACTGCAAGAAGGCTTCGTCCGGACTCCTACGGGAGCCGGACTTCATCTCCGACTCCAACTGCAAGAAAACTTCGTTCGGACTCCTACGGGAGCCAGACTTCATCCCCGACTTCAGCAGTAGGAAGACTTCGTCCGGACTCCTACGGGAGCCAGACTTCATCTCCGACTCCAACTGCAAGAAGGCTTCATCCAGACTCCTACGGGAGCCGGACTTCATCCCCGACTCCGACTGCAGGAAGCCTTCATCCGGACTCCTGCGAAAATCGAATTTTGCCTACAAAGAGCCTTTGGCTGGGCTCCTACAGCAAATAGCCCTCGCCTATAGTACTAACGCTCAAGGCACCCAATGGTAAATGGCCCGCCAGCAACATCCGGGCTCCTTTCAGAGGGATAGCCACCTCTCTCCGCCAGGCGCATCAACCGAGCTTCGGCCGACAGGCCTGGACTCCCTGGCTGGCCACAGTAACGACCGCGATTCTGCTCCACTTCCTACAATAGATTCCGCACGGCTCCATCACTCCCTGACTGGCCGCAATAATGTCCACGATTCTGCTCCACCTCCTGTGATGGATGCTGCACGGCTCCACCACTCGCTGGCGAGTCGCGACAATGGACGCCACTCTGCTCTCCGCAACTGATTCCACGTGGCGAGCCATGGTGACGGCCACGACTAGCCACGACTCCACCCCATTACTCTTCATGATAAATTCCTCCTGGCCCCGTGCGGCCCACTACTAGGCGGTTACAAACGTCGCTATCAATCCGTTGCTCCCTCTGCCTATAAAAAGGAGACCCCAGATACGTTATTCTCTAATCTTTGATCTTTATCCCAAAACTCTGCTAAAATTTTCATTCGAGCACTCCATTCTTGTTGAGGTAGAGAACTGACTTGAGCGTCGGAGGGTCTTGCCGGAGAAACTCCACCTCCGGTTTAGACTTCTTTTGCAGGTCTCGACGGCGACCGCGACTCCTCTGACTCCAGCTTCTCCGGTGCAGGCAGATTTCTGCACCAACAACTATAATGAGATATTTTCTCTTGTGACAATACTCAAGTCCATTCGGATCATGCTTGTGATAGCAGCATATCTGAACTATAAAATCTGATAAATAGATGTGAAGACAGCTTTCCTAAGTAGAGAGCTGAATAAGAGGTGTATATGATACAATCTGAAGGGTTCACATCTATAGACGAGTCTAAGTGTGCAAGCTTCAGAGATCCATTTATGGATTGAAGTAGGCATCCAGGAGTTGGAATATACATTTTGATAAGATGATTAGAATGTTTGGCTTCTTTAAGAATGGAGAGGAACCCTGTATATATAAGTGGGCTAATGATTCCATGATTGTATTTTTTGTTTTGTATGTGGATGATATTCTCTTAATCGAAAATGATGTCCCTACATTACAGGAAATAAAAGTGTGGCTATCATCACAATTCTTCATGAAAGATCTGAGAGAAGCAGCCTACATCCTAGGGATGAAGATCTATAGGAATAGATCTAAGAGGTTGCTGAGGCTCCCCCAATCTACATACATAGATACCATGCTAAAATTGTTCAGCATGAAGAATTTTAAGAAAAGCTATCTTTCGATAGGCCATGAAATTTTTTTCTCAAAAAGAGATTGTCCGATAACCCCTCCATAGAGAGAGAGTGTATAGGTAGAATTTCAAATACTTTGACAATGGGTTCTATAATGTATGTCATGACATGTATGAGATCGAATGTGGCATACTTACTAGGAGTAGTGAGTAGATACCAATCAGATCTGGATGAGAACCATTGGAAGGTTGCAAAAATTATCCTTAAGTATTTGAAAAATACTAAGAACCAATGGCTCATTTATGGAGAATCTGACTTGAAACTCGTGGGATACGCTGATTTTAATTTTCAATCAGATCATGATGATAACAAAAGTACGTCGGGATACATCTTTACTCTACATAATAGAGCTATCTATTGAAATAATTTCAAGCAACACACTGTGGCCGACTTAGTATAGAGATGGAGAACATCGCAGCATCTGATACTGCAAAGAAAGTTGTGTGGCTAAGGAAGTTCATCATCGAGCTTGGAGTTGTACCCTTTATTGATGGTTCAGTTTTGCTTTACTGTGATAGTACTGGAGCCATTGCTTAGGCAAAAGAGCCGAAGGCACATTAGCGGATGAAGCATATTCTGCATTGCTACCATCTTGATCAAGAGATCGTGGATCAAGAGACATCGACCTTCAGAAGATCGATGAAAAGGAGAATTTGGCTGATCCATTCACTAAAGCTCTTGTGGTAAAGGAGTTCAAAGATCACGAAATAAAGATGGATATACGATACTATACCGATTGGCTTTATGCAAATGGGAGTTGTTAGAAAATATGTCCTAAAGTCAATAGTCAGCCTGTTGATAGTTGTGCTAATTGATGTAATTATATATAAATTAATTATTAATAAAATATTTATTTGATAATTTTTATCAAAAGCTTGTACATTTTCTATATCAAAATTTTGTGTTATGATGAAAGTCCTTAGGACTATTTTAAATCGATAAATATAGATTTATCATTTAATCCTTAAATGAGTTCGCAACCAAATGATATGCTATTACTAGGATGATAGATAAATCAAGTGTAGGTTATTATGTGCCATATAAGTTCGTTATCTTCTTAACCAAGGAGCGTAGAGATGCTGGTGTGGCATGCAAGTGAAATGTGGTGTATATTTCACTAAACGTAACCAACACCAGAGTACTCGACTGTCAAGAGTCATTTCGAAGGGATATGGGTATAAGTGTCCCTTCGACCTAAGATTTCACGGTGACTTGCAAGCAACTTATTGTGCTTTGGTGCCAGACTACCTGAATTTCTAATTTAAGATCGAAGGTTTCTAGACACAGTCAAGTACTTGTGAAGTCGGTGCATGAGTCAAGATGGAATTGACCACTCCAAAGGATTGGAGAGAATGCTTTGTGTTTCAATTTAGTAAGACCTTGGCCAGGGCAGTTCTTGTGAGGAGTCATAGAATTTATTAGGTTGAGACATATAATGGATGTACTATTAAGGGTTGATAGTTTAAACTCAAGTCATCCTTGCATCAAGGGTCAAAGAGATGGATTATATGGTAACCATATGCAAGTAGGTTCTTGAATGTTGCTTTGCATACATTTGACCTATCCGAACGTTGGGTATCATTGCTAGATGGTTACTCCGATTGGTATAAAAATCTATTTATACACTATCGACTTAGGTTCGAATCTATAGTATCACATACATTAGAAGTTTCTCTCCGATCAGATGGCTGATCTGAAGAGTCCCACTGGATTGGGATTCTGGTGAAGAGTCCCACTAGACGGAGACTCTGGTGAAGAATTCCACTAGACTGGGACTCTATCATTAATGAAGGATTAGTTAGTGATTAGATCATTAATTATCTCAATTTAATAGAGCATTAAAGTCTGAATCAAGTCTAATTGAATTAGATTCAATTAGGTTAGGTTCGATTAGGTTATGAGATGACTTAATCGGTAAGGAAGAATTGATCCTAATTTGATTAGGTCTATGGCTTAATTAATTTGCTAATTTAATCATATTTAATTAAGGTTATGGGAGTATAATTAGATTAGATTTATCATATTTTATTTGAACCTAATTGGATTGGGTTTGAAAGAAATCCAATTGGCTAAACCCTAGAATCCCAGATGAATGGAACTCTCTCCCTTTGCGCCTCCCCTTCTCTCCATGCCCTCTTTCATCGCATAAATTATTTTGTGTGCTGAATAATCTATGTCAAAGCCTTCTTTTGTCATCCATTAGTGATAGGATCAGGTTTGTTTTAAGTTAAATTCAAAAGGTTTGAATTTAAACTTAAAACTTTATCCTTATCCTCCCACACGCCGGCACCTTATGAAGGATCCTGATTTGTGCGATTAAAAGGAAGAGCTCCTGTATGTTTTCCACACCCATAGCCCTTTGGTCAGTCTCTCTTTTAGTCTGATAAGGATGAAGAAGAGTTGGGGTTTAATTGAAATTCAAAAGAGTTTGAACTGCAACAAACTCTGGCTCTTATCCTGCCTTATCTATGTTGCCGGTTAACATAAAAGGATAAGATCTTTTTGTGTGCCAATAATTTAGAAGTTTTTACCATAAGATAATTGAGAAAGAGAAGGGCTGAATATTCTTTGGGGGTGTGAGGTTTGTGTTGGGAAATGTGTCCCAAAAAGCCAATCGTCAAGCTATTGACGGTTGAGCAACCAAGTATTGTAATTGATTTGTTAATAAATAAAATATATTTGGCATCTTCATCATAAGCTTTCATCTTCTAACGAACTCCGTTGTTATGATGAAGTCCTTAGGACTATTTAAGTTCGATAAAGAGAGAATTTATCGATTAGTCCTTAAAACTGTTCATGACCAAATGATAAGTTGTTAATAAGGAGACAGCTTCTATCGAGCATAGGTCGCTGTAGGCCATATGGGTTGGTTGTCCTCTTAACCAAGGAGTGTGGAGACACTGGTATGACATACAGGTGAGATTAAGGGTACATCATCATTGAACGTGACCAACTCCAGAGTATTCTGCTGTCGAGAATGTCGCTGATGGGATATAGGTATAAGTGTCCCTTAGACCTGAGATCGCCTCAGTGACTTGCAAGCAACTCACTATGCTTTGGTACTGGACTAACTGAATTTCTAATTCAGGGATGGAAGGCTTCTGGGCACAGTCAAGTACTTGCGAAGTCAGAGTGTGATCGAGATGGGATTGACCACTCCAAAAGTTGGAGAAGAATGAGTCGCTGTATTTCAATTTAGCAAAACCTTGGCCAGGGTAATCCATCAGATGGATTTGATATTTTGAAATACAATGTGGACAACCTGATCAGAGTTGACGTTAAACTCTGGGGTGTCCTATGATCATTTTGGTCAAGGAGATGAATTATATGAAAACTATATCCGCATGGGTTCTAAGGATGTTGTTCTACACATTCGACCTATCCGATCATCGGGTACCATTGCTAGATGGTCACTTCGATTGGTATAGAAATTTATTTCTATACTACCAGCTTAGGTTCGGACCTATGAGGTCACACACATTAGAGTTCATGATCCGATCAGATGGTTGATCAACGATTAAGAATCGTTCTAGGGTTAAATGATCAATACGATTGACATTTAACCCAGTGCAAGTGTTGCAGGAGGATTTATTAGCAATTCGATTGCTGATTGGCTTAATTTGATTAAGCCAATGGGCTGAGATTAAGTCTAGTTAAATATGATTTAATTTGATTTAGTTTGGGCTTGATTGGATCAAGTCCAATTTGTTTATTGGATAAGCCAAGTGCAAGAAAAAACTAGTCCTAGTTCAACTAGGACTTGGATCAATCTAATTTCTAATTTGATTAGAAATTTAAATCAAATTTAAATCTAATTTAATCTGATTAAATTAGGTTTTTAATTGGGTTAAGACCTATTTTAATTGGGTTGATCTAATTTTGATTTGATTTGATTTGGAAAACCAAATTAAAACAAGTCATAAGACAGAATCCTAGTAAGACTAGGATTCCACCTTGCGCCACATAATCCTTCTCCACGCCCTCTCTCTTATTCAACGTCAATCTCCACTTATTTTGTGCGACAAAAGCCCTCTCCCAGATCTCTCCCACATTCACAAAAGGTCTCCTCTCTTCTTTCTTACATGGAAGGTGGTTTGGATCAAATCTAAAAGGAATAAGTTTGGATTTTGAATTCTATGAGATAGAGTTTTAGAAATCCAAAACTCTTTCAATTTTGCACCGAATTTATCCAAATTTTTTTGAAAATTTTGTGGCTTTTAGAGTATACATTGTGCACCCTTTTCTGGTAATCCATGCATGAAAATATGAAGGATATGCTCAAGAGTTGGGCGTCCCTTAACTTGCCATGTTTGGATAAGCCTTGACTAGGTGTTTGACCTAGATAAGGACTCTATCATATCTCTCTATATAAGATAAGTTTCTTCATGAAATTTTAGGAAAAGTCAGAGATTTGAGAGATCTTTGTGCCATTTAAAATCAAAGAGAAATACCTTTGGGTCGTGGAGATATAAAAGATGCAATTTTGGGTGTCTAGAGAGAAAAATGTGAAGAAGAAGAGGGTCTTCTTCTAGGGTTTTTGTTTTCATATCTTTCCTCCCTCCATCTTGAGTTTCCTGAGAGCGTCTCAGATCTAAAACTCCTTCTTCTACTTTCCATCTTTGGAAGAGTCCAAATCAAGAAGAAGGAGGCACCTGATCAACCATCAAAGAAGGATCAGCGCAGTACTAGCATACTGTGCTGATTTTCTGAAGCAGGACTTCTGATCGAGATTCGTGGGCTCGTGTGGATGACTCCTAGAGGCCGGATGCGTGTGCGGCTTGTAACATCATCCTCAAGCCCAGATCAATAAGGTTAGAACATCTAACTTGCAAGGTAATAGATCTGATCTATTGTTTAATACATACATTAGATGTAGTATAGAAACATGTTGATATGATCTACATGTAGTTCATGCTATATTTATATATTTTAATTTTTGATTTAATGATATGTAATAATCATGTAATAAAATCTTAGATCTAGAAATTTTTTGATTTTAGAAAATAAATTTTAATTTATTTTAGTCTTCCGCTGTATGATCTTGAAAAAGTTTCAAGATCTAACCCTGAAACCCTAGATAAGGTTCCTACAAATGGTATCAGAGCTTAGGTTCTTTATTACATGATTATATATACATACTTTGATTATTTCTTAGATTAGATCTAATTTATAATCTGATTATTAAATCTAAAATTAAAATTTTAGATCAATCACAAACAGCAAGGTTGTCCTACTGTAAGGTTTACCCCTTACAGTGCAAAGGTTGTCCTAGTTTGTGTAGATCTATCTTTAATCATAAATTTGTCAGATATGATCTAGATTAAATTTATAATTTATTAGATTTAAAAGATATTTAAATCTGAAATAAAATCTCTTTGTTAATAATTTTTATGCAAAGAAATTGTTTAAAGTTGAAATTGTTTCAATTACATGAACCTGTTTAGATTAGATCTAAAGTAGTTTCATGTTTATTTCACTTGCATCTTGATTATGAATCAAATATGTAATATGATTGATAGAATCATATTGTAAAATTATTTTATAAATATAAAAATTATTTTTTGAAAAGCTGAACCCAACCCTCAGCCCAAAACTTAATTAAGAATTAAGAAGTTGTTTGAATAGGTTCTAGGATTGTGAATTGAAGAACCTAAGACACAAACCATAACACATTGGGTTAATGGGTTAGTGGGAATTAGGTCCATTAATTGGGTTGGACCTATGGTTAGATTAAAGATGGACTTAATTAGAGAATTGACTAAATCTAATCAATTATTGTCTTAGATTAGGTCAAGGATTCTCTAGATCAATTACAATAGTTGTAGTTGGTCAAGTCCATGTCTTTAACGAGAACCAAATGGACTTGATTCTTGGCTAAGCGGTCTAGCACAAACTGTTAGGTTGATCTAATCGAAACTAATTAAACCAGTTGGTGTCTAAGGTAAACCAGACCGGTGGTTTTTAATTGGGAGCCCGCTTACCTGGCCATTTTTGATGGTGTCTAAGGCAAGCTTTGGCAGACCCTCCACTGATCGAACTTACCTAGCCTCTTGGTGAAATTATATTTTGATCGGATTACTTGACTATTCGAACTGACCCATGTCAGCTAGGTAAATTAGTGTGACTGATTTAGGTGCTCCTAGACCAGCCCTTTTAATGGTCTCCCTTAAGCTGACTTGGTGAAGCCAGTGGGAGGATCATGATAAGCTGGTTCATATGACCTCATCCTCTATATTATTTAAATCCTCTAAAATTATTAGGTCCTTAAAATGACAAAGTTATGGAGATAACTGAGTCATAGCCTCCCATTAAGGTGTTTGATAATGAGTCCATTAACTCAATAATCATTGCAGACCCAAAGGCCTGGTGCTTGTTGACTAATGAAATTATCACTCATCATATGATGACTTGGAAGTATCTCTCTAATGGTGGTTAGGTGAGCCAACCAAAGTTGGGCTTAATCATTCATTGGTTAGATACACCATGTATGATCATGTTAATGGTTGGACCTAACTGGATCCTTACAGTGGAGGCCAAAGCCTACTGATTAGGTTTCTTGGGCAAAACTAAAATTACTAGAAATTGTTTAGAGAAACAATTGGTTATGAACCTACCCTTAGATGTACATGGGTTGGCCAACCAAAGTTGGGCTTGTGTGCAGTCTAAGTGGATTCTAGTACCCGCTAAGGAATTAGGGTAATTCCTCGAATTGAAGGTAGAGGCTACCAATTCGAATAAAATAGTGGGAGAAACCTTTTGATTAAAGTCCAAATCTTTAGGTTTAATGAATCAATTACTAATTAGGTTATGGCTCTCCTTTGTGCAAATATGGCCACTTCCCTATCGCTCCGATCATTGTTGGACAATGATAAGTTGGTGGGACCCAACTTCGGTAGCTGGTATCGAAAGTTGAAGATAGTCCTGGAGCATGAACGGATCCTATATGTGATAATGGATCCTGCACCTGAGGAGCTAGCTGTCAATGCACGTGGAACAGTCAGAGACACTTACCAGAAGTGGCTCAGTGACTGGACCACGGTGCGCTGTATCATGCTGGCTGCTATGAGTGACGAGTTCAGTCGTAGATTCAAGACGGCTCAGCCAAAGGACATGCTTCAAGTATTGGAGGATGCCTTTGGCACACCCGATGACATGGAGAGGCACAAGACTAGTTGTGCCATCTTCAACGCCAAAATGCGGGATGGTGCCTCTGTCACTGATCATGTATTGTACATGATCGAGCTGATGGAACGATTGAGCAAGCTCGGCTTTCCCTTGCATGAGCAGCTTGGGAAAGATGCAATACTGAACTCGCTGCCCAAGTCTTATCTCCCATTCCTCACTCATTATAGAATGACAAAGCCTGAAGTAAACTACCACGGATTACTAGGGTTGCTTCAGAACTTTGAGAAGGATCACCAACTTCACAAGGAGTCGGTGAACTTAGTGAGAGGTTCGTCTTCTGGTTTTCGATCTTTTGAGAAAGGGAAGAAGAACAAGAAGAAGAAAGTGAAGAAGGTGCAAGTTCAGGCTGGGACATCAGTGCAGAGCCAGACCAAAAAGATCAAGCCTGATAAGAGTCTATTCAACTGGCAAGCACCCTAGATTAGATAGTGTGTCAGATATCTACTTATAGCACTGTAGGCTAGGTCATATAAACAAGAACAGAATAAACAGGTTGACTCAAGAGGAAATCCTCGAAGTCAGTGATTGTGAATCACTTCCAACTTGTGAGTCCTGTCTTCTTGGTAAAATGACCAAGTCACCTTTTACTGAAAAAGGTGAGAGAGATACTGAGCTCTTGGGCCTAGTACATACTGATGTATGCGGGCCCATGAGCACCAGTGCTAGAGGTGGATATTTCTACTTCATAACTTTCACGGATGACCTATCCCGATATGGATATGTCTATCTGATAAAACATAAGTTGGATTCATTTGAAATGTTCAAACGATTCCGAAGTGAAGTAGAAAAATAAACTGGAAAGAGTATTAAAACTCTTCAATCTGATCGAGGAGGAGAATACCTTTCTAGTGAGTTTCTCACATATCTAAGAGAGAATGGGATTCTCTCCCAATGGACTCCTCCAGGAACACCACAGCATAATGGTGTGTCTGAAAGAAGGAATCGGACTCTGTTAGACATGGTCCGATCCATGATGGGTTTTGCTAGCTTGCCGATATCCTTCTGGGGATATGCACTCGAATCAGCCTGTTATCTGTTAAATAGGGTTCCAAGTAAGTCTGTAATTAAGACTTCATATGAGATATGGACGAGACGTAAGCCAGCACTTTCACACCTTAGGGTCTGGAGGTGCCCGGCCTATGTCAAATGATTAGTCACAGACAAACTTGAACCTAGGTCTGACAAATGCTCATTCATAGGGTACCCCAAAGAGACAAAAGGATATTTTTTCTACCATGCTGATGAACAAAAGGTATTCGTCAGCCTTAAGGCAATCTTTTTAGAAAAGGAGTTCCTTGGTGAAGGAACCATTGCCTCTAAGGTTGAACTTGATGAAGTTCAACAGGTAGAAAGACCGACACCAATAGCTAAACCTGAGTTGGATATGATTAGATCAGATCTGGAGCCCAATATACCTGCACCATTAAGGTGATCTGGTAGAGTACCGCATCAGTCGGACAGATACTATGATTTCTTGGTCTGGGATGGTGATCCCATCGAACTTGATGAGAATAATGAGGATCCGATCACCTATATGGATGCAATGCAGAGACCTGATTTTGAGAAATGGCTTGAAGCCATGAAATTCGAAATGGAGTTCATGAAGGTCAACGATGTATAGACATTGGTTGACCCACCTGAAGGGGTTAAACCCATTAGGTGTAAATGGATCTTCAAAAGGAAGAGGGGCGCAGACGGAAAGGTGGAGATCTATAAAGCCTGTCTGGTAGCCAAGGGGTATCGTCAACGTTATGGTATTGACTATGACGAGATGTTTTCCCTTGTGGCAATGCTCAAATCTATTCGGATAATGCTTGCAATAGCTGCCCATCTAGATTATGAGATCTGGCAGATGGATGTAAAGATAGCTTTCCTGAATGGAGAGCTGACCGAAGAGGTGTATATGATACAACCTGAGAGGTTTACATCCACAGATGAGTCCAAGGTGTGCAAGCTTCAGAGATCCATTTATGATTGAAGCAAGCTTCTCAGAGTTGGAACATGCATTTTGATAAGGTGATCAAAATGTATGGCTTCATTAAGAATGGAGAAGAGCCCTGCATCTATAAATGGGCAAATGGTCCAGTTGTGGTATTCCTTATCTTGTACGTGGATGACATTCTCTTAATCGGGAATGACATCCCCGCACTACAGGGAATAAAAGTTTGGTTGTCATCACAGTTCTCCATGAAGGACTTGGGTGAAGCATCCTACATCCTAGGGATGAAGATCTATAGGGATAGATCTAAAAGGATGCTTGGGTTATCCCAGTCCATGTACATAACACTGTGCTGAAGAGGTTCAGCATGGAGAATTCTAAGAAGGGCTATCTACCGATAGGCCAAGGAATTTCTCTCTCTAAGAAGGATTGTCCAACAACTCCTGAAGAGAGAGAGCGTATGAGTAGAGTCCCATATGCTTCAGCCGTGGGATCTATCATGTACGCCATGACATATACAAGACCAGATATAGCATACTCACTAGGAGTAGTGAGTAGATATCAATCTGATCCTAGAGAAAACCATTGGAAAGTGGTTAAAGCCATCCTTAAGTATTTGAGAAATACTAAGGACCAATGGTTGGTTTATGGCGAGTCAGATCTGAAACTTGTGGGGTTTACAGACTCCAGCTTCCAATCTGACCATGATGACAGCAGGAGCATGTCGGGTTATATCTTTACTCTGAATGGTGGAGCCATCTGCTGGAAGAGTTCCGAGCACATACTGTGGCATACTCTGTTTGTGAAGCAGAGTACATCGCAGCATCGGATGCCGCGAAGGAAGCTGTGTGGCTAAGAAAATTCATCATCGAGCTCAGAGTAGCACCCTCCCTCGATGGTCCAGTCCTGCTCTACTGTGACAGCACTGGTGCCATAGCTCAGGTGAAGGAATCCAAAGCACATCAGCGGACGAAGCACATCTTGCGCCGCTTCCATCAGGTCCGAGAGATCATGGATCGAGGTGACGTCGACCTTCAGAAGATCGACGGAAAGGAGAACCTAGCCGACCCCTTCACTAAAGCCCTGGCAATAAAGGAGTTCGACGACCACAAGTCGAAGATGGGTATTAGATACTGTGTCGAGTGGCTTTAGGATAAGTGGGAGTTGTTGAAAAATGTGTCCCAAAAAGCCAATCGTCAAGCTGTTGACGGTTGAGCAACCAAGTATTATAATTGATTTGTTAATAAATAAAATATATTTGGCATCTTCATCATAAGCTTTCATCTTCTAATGAACTCCGTTGTTATGATGAAGTCCTTAGGACTATTTAAGTTCGATAAAGAGAGGATTTATCGATTAGTCCTTAAAACTGTTCATGACCAAATGATAAGCTGTTAATAAGGACGACAGCTTCTATCGAGCATAGGTCGCTGTAGGTCATATGGGTTGGTTGTCTTCTTACCCAAGGAGTGTGGAGACACTGGTATGGCATACAGGTGAGATGTAAGGGTACATCATCATGGAACGTGACCAACTCCAGAGTATTCTGCTGTCGAGAATGTCTCTGATGGGATATAGGTATAAGTGTCCCTTAGACCTGAGATCGCCTCAGTGACTTGCAAGCAACTCACTGTGCTTTGGTACTGGACTAACTGAATTTTTAATTCAGGGACGGAAGGCTTCTGGGCACAGTCAAGTACTTGCAAAGTCAGAGTGTGATCGAGATGGGATTGACCACTCCAAGAGTTGGAGAAGAATGAGTCGCTGTATTTCAATTTAGCAAAACCTTGGCCAGGATAATCCATCGATGGATTTGATATTTTGAAATAAAATTGGACAACCTGATCAGAGTTGACAGTTAAACTCTGGGGTGTCCTATGATCATTTTGGTCAAGGGATGAATTATATGAAAACTATATCTGCATGAGTTCTAAGGATGTTGTTCTACACATTCGACCTATCCGGTCGTTGGGTACCATTGCTAGATGGTCACTTCGATTGGTATAAGAATTTATTCCTATGCTACCGGCTTAGGTTCGGACCTATGAGGTCACACACATTAGAGTTCATGATCCGATCAGATGGTTGATCAATGATTAAGAATCGTTCTAGGGTTAAATGATCAATACGATTGACATTTAACCCAGTGCAAGTGTTGCAGGAGGATCTATTAGCAATTCGATTGCTGATTGGCTTAATTTGATTAAGCCAATGGGCTGAGATTAAGTCTAATTAAATATGATTTAATTAGATTTAGTTTGGGCTTGATTGGATCAAGTTCAATTGGTTTATTGGATAAGCCAAGTGCAAGGAAAAACTAGTCCTAGTTCAACTAGGACTTGGGTCAATCTAATTTCTAATTTGATTAGAAAATTAAATCAGATTTAAATATAATTTAATCTGATTAAATTAGGTTCTTAATTGGGTTAAGACCTATTTTAATTAGGTTAATCTAATTTTGATTTGATTTGGTTTGAGAAACCAAATTAAAACAAGTCATAAGACAGAATCCTAGTAAGACTAGGATTCCACCTTGCGCCACATAATCCTTCTCCACGCCCTCTCTCTTATTCAATGCCAATCTCCACTTATTTTGTGTGACAAAAGCCCTCTCCTAGATCTCTCCCACATTCACAAAAGGTCTCCTCTCTTCTTTCTTACATGGAAGGTGGTTTGGATCAAATCTAAAAGGAATAAGTTTGGATTTCGAATTCTATGAGATAGAGTTTTAGAAATCCAAAACTCTTTCAATTTTGCACCGAATTTATCCAATTTTTTTAAAATTTTTATGTATTTTAGGGTATAAATTGTGCACCCTTTTCTGGTGATCCATGCATAAAAATATGAAGGAGGTGCTCAAGAGTTGGGCGTCCCTTGACTTGCCATGTTTGGATAAGCCTTGACTAGGTGTTTGACCTAGACAAGGACTCTATCATATCTCTCTATATAAGATGATTTTCTTTGTGAAATTTTAGGATAAGTTAGATATTTGAGAGATCTTTGTGGTATCCAAAAATAATAGAGAAATACCTTTGGGTTATGGAGATATAAAAGATGCAAGTTTGGGTGTCTAGAGAGAAAAATGTGAAGAAGAAAAGGGTCTTCTTCTAGGGTTTTTATTTTCATATCTTTCCTCCCTCCATCTTGAGTTTCCTGACAGCATCTCAGATTTGAAACTCCTCCTTCTACTTTCCATCTTTGAAAGAGTCCAAATCAAGAAGAAGGAGGCACCTGATCAACCATCAAAGAAGGATCAACGCAGTACTAGCATACTGTGCTGATTTTTTGAAGCAGGACTTCTGATCGAGATTCGTGAGCTCGTGTGGATGACTCCTAGAGGCTGGACGCGTGTGCGGCTTGCAACATCATCCTCAAGCCCAGATCAACAAGGTTAGAACGTCTAACTTGCAAGGTAATAGATCTGATCTATTGTTTAATACATACATTAGATGTAGTATAGAAACATGTTGATATGATCAACATGTAGTTCATGCTATATTTATATATTTTAATTTTTGATTTAATGCTATGTAATAATCATGTAATAGGATCAAAGATCTAGGGATTTTCTGATTTTAAAAAATAAATTTTAATTTATTTTAGTCTTTCGCTGTATGATCTTGAAAAAGTTTCAAGATCTAACCCTGAAACCCTAGATAAGGTTCCTACAGTTTGGGTGGGCTTCTATTTTCTTTGGCATGAGCAAAGGAGGAGATCTATATCTCCTCTCGGGTGAGAGATCTAGAATAGTTCTAGATTTTTTGGATGAAAAAAAAAATCAAAGAAAAGAGAGTCTTCATTTGATTTTCTTTCACCTTCTAGCATCCTCCTTTGATCCATCTTTAACATCGAAAAGGTCTGAGGTGATCAAAGAAGGAGATCAAACCAGATCCGCCATCAGAAGCTGACTGTGCAAGCTAGCACTCCCGTGGAGGGCTGATCAGTTCGAGGACTTCGTGTGGATCATCCGTAAAGGTCAGATGCTTGTACAGCTATGAGCGACTAGTGAGGACTTTCAGGTCTACATTCTCGATCATGGAGTTTGACTATCCACTCTCAGGTATTGGGTTCGAAATCCTAATAGTGGTAGATTAGATCTATTACTGGTTGCTGATTTTTATTCATATGCTTGTTATTTTAAATTTAGATTTTTATGTATGTTGTTAGGTATAAAATAACTCCAGCCGAAGTTCGTAAGAGGCAAACCCTCCCAGAACTCTTCCGGCTTCCGACCTTATGCGGTGTCTTTCTGAACTCCCTCGATCGTTCGAGCTTCCACAGTACCATCTGGACTCCTCCAGCAGTCGACCTTCCATAGTGTCCTCCAGATTCCTCCAACGGATGAATTCCTATCGTACCCTCCAGACTTCTCCAATAATAAGCTCCTTCAGTCATCTATCGGACTGCTCCAAATGCTCTCTAGGCTTCACTATCAGTCGATTTTCTACAGTGATCGACTACTCTTCGAATCTCTTCCAGACTTCCTCCTGTCACGATCGACTTTACCTCGAGCTTCTTTCGAACTTCGTCAATGTTCGGGCTTCTCCAGCAGCAGAACTTCTACAGTAACCAGACTCCATCCAAATTTTTATCGTGGTCGACCACCTTCCGAATTTCATCCGAGCTTCTACAGTAAGCGAATTCCGTCCGAACTTCTATTGCAAGCAGACTTCATTCGAGTTTCTATGATAAGTGAACTTCGTCTGAGCTTCTATAATGAGCGGTCTCCATCCGAGCTTCCATGGCAACCGGTCTCCATCCGAGCTTCTACAGTAAGCGGCCTCCTTTCGGACTCCTACAAGAATCAGACTTTGTCCGAACTTCTACAGCAGATGGATTTCAGACGAACTTCTACAACGGACGAGCTCCAGCAGTCGAATTTCTATAGTGACCAACTGTCTCCGGTGTCTTCCATACCTCTCCAGCCATCAACTTTCAACAGCACCAACCGGACATCAACAGTGCCAACCAGACCCCTCCAACGGGCAAATTCCCTCCGGACCCCTCCAACGGTCGACCTTCCACAGTGTCCTCTAGACTCCTCCAGCGGACGAACTTCTGCAATGCCTTCCAAATTCCACTATCGATCGATCTTCTATCAGATTTCTCATGCAATCGGACCTCTCCAGAGAATAGTCTTCAGACAAGCTTCTACATCAGATAAATTTCAGACAGACTTCTTTAGCAATCGAACTTCAACCGGATTTCTCCAACAGAAAATTTTAATCCGGGCTACTACAGCAGATGACTTCCATCTGTAGCATCAACGCCTAAGGCACCCAACAACAGTTAACCTGTCAACAACCTTGAAAACATCCGAGCTTCTCTTAGATTGCTGAGACAGAGAGCTATTCCACTCCACCAGATGTCCCAACCTAACTTCAACCATCCAGCCCGAACTCCTCGATAAGTCACGACAACGGACACCACTCCACTCTCTGTAACAAACTCCATGTGGCCCCACCACTCTCCAGCAAGTCACGACAACGGACACCACTACTCTCCGTAACAAATTCCACGTGGCCCCGAACGGCCCACTACCAGGTAGTTACGGATGTCGCTGTTAATTAGTTACGCTCTCCCATCTATAAAAAGACCCCCCAGATACGTTCTCCTCTAAGCTCTAAGCACTATCTCTACACTCTGCTAAAATCTCATTTGAGTGCTCCATTTCTGTTGAAGCAGAGTACTGACTTGAGCGTCGGAGGATCTTGTCGGAGTCCCTCGACTCCAGTTTAGACTTTCCTTGCAGGTCCCGACGGCAGCCGTGATCCCCTCGACTCCATCTTCTCCGACATCGATGAAATTTTGTACCAACAGTTAGGTTCAGCTTCATCTTGTATTTTCAGAGGGTGCTGAAGATCTCCTCAAGGTCGGTGACATGGTTCATTGAGAATTTGTTTTTTACAAATATGTCTGAAGGAACCAGATCTAGGGTTTCAGGGTTAGATCTTGAAAAAGAAGGTTAGATCTTGAAACTTTTTCAAGATCATACAACGGAAGACTAAAATAAATCAAAATTTATTTTCTAAGATCAGAAAATCCCTAGATCTAAGATCCTATTACATGATTATTACATGGTATTAAATCAAAAATTAAAATATATAAATATAGCATGAACTACATGTTGATCATATCAACATGTTTCTATACTACATCTAATGTATGTACTAAACAATAGATCAGATCTATTACCTTGCAAGTTAGACATTCTAACCTTGCTGATCTGGGCTTGAGGATGATGTTGCAAGCCACACACACGTCCGGCCTCTAAGAGTCATCCACACGAGCCCACGAATCTCGATCAGAAGTCCTGCTTCAGGAAATCAGCACAGTATGCTAGTACTGCGCTGATCCTTCTTTGATGGTTGATCAGGTGCCTCCTTCTTCTTGATTTGGACTCTTCCAAAGATGGAAAGTAGAAGGAGAAGTTTTAGATCTGAAATGCACTCAGGAAACTCAAGATGGAAGGAGGAAAGATATGAAAATAAAAACCCTAGAAGAAGACCCTCTTCTTCTTCACATTTTTCTCTCTAGACATCCAAACTTTCATCTTTTATATCTCCACGACCCAAAGGTATTTCTCTTTGATTTTTTGATGGAAGAAAGGTCTCTCAAATATCTATCTCTCCCTAAAATTTCACGAATAAATCATCTTATATAGAGAGATATGATAGAGTCCTTATCTAGATCAAACACCTAGTCAAGACTTATCCAAACATGGCAAGTTAAGGGACGCCCAACTGTTGAGCACCTCCTCCATATTTTCATGCATGGATCACAAGAAAAGGGTCATAATGTATATGCTAAAAGCCACAAAAATTCCAAAAAAAATTTGGACAAATCCGGTACAAAATTGAAAGAGTTTTGGATTTCTAAAACTCTATCTCATAGAATTCGAAATCCAAACTTATTCCTTTTAGATTTGATCCAAACCACCTTCCATGTAAGAAAGAAGAGAGGAGACCTTTTGTGAACGTGGGAGAGATCTGGGAGAGGGCTTTTGTCACACAAAATAAGTGGAGATTGACGTTGAATAAGAGAGAGGGCGTGGAGAAGGTTTATGTGGCGCAAGGTGGAATCCTAGTCCTACTAGGATTCTGTCTCATAACTTGTTTTAATTTGGTTTCCCAAACCAAATCAAATCAAAATTAGATTAACCCAATTAAAATAGGTTTTAACCCAATTAAAAACCTAATTTAATCAGATTAAATTATATTTAAATCTGATTTAATTTTCTAATCAAATTAGAAATTAGATTGACCCAAGTCCTAGTTGAACTAGGACTAGTTTTTCCTTGCACTTGGCTTATCCAATAAACCAATTGGACTTGATCCATCAAGCTCAAAATAAATCTAATTAAATCATATTTAATTAGACTTAATCTCATCCCATTGGCTTAATCAAATTAAGCCAATTAGCAATCAAATTGCTAATCGATCCTCCTGCAACACTTGCACAGGGTTAAATATCAATCGTATTGATCATCTAACCCTAGAATGATTCTTAATCGTTGATCAACCATCTGATCGGATCATGAACTCTAATGTGTGTGACCTCATAGGTCCGAACCTAAGCCGGTAGCATAGGAACAAATTCCTATACCAATCGAAGTGACAATCTAGCAATAGTATCCGACGACCGGATAGGTCGAATGTGTAGAACAACATCCTTAGAACCCATGCGGATATAGTTTTCATATAATTCATCCTCTTGACCAAAATGATCATAGGACACCTCAGAGTTTAACTGTCAACTCTAATCAGGTTGTCCACATTGTATTTCAAAATATCAAATCTATCTGATGGATTACCCTGGCCAAGGTTTTGCTAAATTGAAATACAGCGACTCATTCTTCTCCAACTCTTGGAGTGGTCAATCCCATCTCGATCACACTCTGACTTCGCAAGTACTTGACTGTGCCCAGAAGCCTTCCGTCCCTGAATTAGAAATTCAGTTAGTCCAGTACCAAAGCACAGTGAGTTGCTTGCAAGTCACTGAGGCGATCTCAAGTCTAAGGGACACTTATACCTATATCCCATTAGAGACATTCTCGACAGCAGAATGCTCTGGAGTTGGTCACGTTCAATGATGATGTACCCTTATATCTCACCTGTATGCCATACCAGTGTCTCCACACTCTTTGGTTAAGAGGACAACCAACCCATATGGCCTACAGCGACCTATGCTCGATAGAAGCTGTCGTCCTTATTAACAGCCTATCATTTGGTCGTGAACAGTTTTAAGGACTAATCGATAAATTCTCTCTTTATCAAATCTAAATAGTCCTAAGGACTTCATCATAACAATGGAGTTCATTAGAAGATGAAAGCTTATGATGAAAATACCAAATATATTTTATTTATTAACAAATCAATTATAATACTTGGTTGCTCAACCGTCAACAGCTTGACGATTGGCTTTTTGGGACACATTTTCCAACAACTCCCACTTGTCCTAAAGCCACTCGACACAGTATCTAATACCCATCTTCGACTTGTGGTTGTCGAACTCCTTTATTGCCAAGGCTTTAGTGAAGGGGTTGGCTAGGTTCTCCTTTCCGTCGATCTTCTGAAGATCGACGTCACCTCGATCCACGATCTCTCGGACTAGGTGGAAGCGACGCAAGATGTGCTTCGTCCGCTGATGTACTTTGGGTTCCTTCGCCTGAGCTATGGCACCAGTGCTGTCGCAATAGAGCAGGACTGGACCATCGAGGGAGGGTGCTTCTCCGAGCTCATTGATGAATTTCCTCAGCCACATAGCTTCCTTCGCGGCATCTGATGCTGCGATATACTCCGCTTCACAAACAGAGTCTGCCACAGTATGCTGCTTGAAACTCTTCCAGTAGATGGCTCCACCATTCAGAGTAAAGATATAACCCGACACGCTCCTGCTGTCATCATGGTCAGATTGGAAGCTGGAGTCTGTGAACCCCACAAGTTTCAGATCTGACTCGCCATAAACCAACCATTGGTCCTTAGTATTTCTCAAATACTTAAGGATGGCTTTAACCACTTTCCAGTGATCTTCTCCAGGATCAGATTGGTATCTACTCACTACTCCTAGTGAGTATGCCACATCTGGTCTTGTACATATCATGGCGTACATGATAGATCCCACGGCTGAAGCATATGGGACTCTACTCATACGCTCTCTCTCTTCAGGAGTTATCGGACAATCCTTTTTAGAGAGAGAAATTCCATGGCCTATCAGTAGATAGCCCATCTTGGAATTTTCCATGCTGAACCTCTTCAGCACAGTGTCTATGTACATAGACTGGGATAACCCAAGCATCCTTTTAGATCTATCCCTATACATCTTCATCCCTAGGATGTAGGATGCTTCACCCAAGTCCTTCATGGAGAACTGTGATGATAACCAAACTTTTATTCCCTGTAGTGCGGGGATGTCATTCCCGATTAAGAGAATGTCATCCACGTACAAGACAAGGAATACCACAACTGGACCATTTGCCCATTTATAGATGCAGGGCTCTTCTCCATTCTTAATGAAGCCTTACGTTTTGATCACCTTATCAAAATGCATGTTCCAACTCCGAGAAGCTTGCTTCAATCCATAAATGGATCTCTGAAGCTTGCACACCTTGGACTCATCTGTGGATGTAAACCCTTCAGGTTGTATCATATACACCTCTTCAGTCAGCTCTCCATTCAGGAAAGCTGTCTTTACATCCATCTGTCAGATCTCATAATCCAGATGGGCAGCTATTGCAAGCATTATCCGAATAGATTTGAGCATTGCCACAGGGAAAACGTCTCGTTATAGTCAATACCATAATGTTGACGATACCCCTTGGCAACCAGACGGGCTTTATAGGTCTCCACCTTTCCGTCTGCACCCCTCTTCCTTTTGAAGACCCATTTACACCCAATGGGTTTAACCCCTTGTTGCTCCTAGATTGATTTTGATGATTACAAAGCAGATTGAAGGGATACAAATATTTTTATTTGAAAAAGTCTTTATGCTCTTCAGGGGCAAAATCATAATTTTACTAAAACCCTGATTTGATAGTATCATTTGGTAGAACTAATGATTTGTAATCTATTGGTGAAAATTTTTTTATTTTTGGACTTATATTTTTGAAATTATGAATGTTTGAAGTGCATGAGTCGACTCATGAGTCAACTCATGGCACAATGAGCTGATTGGCACGCAAAAATTTCCCTTGGCACGCTGGATTTTTGGCTTGGCACGACCTGTGAGTCGACTCATGAGTCGACCCACAAGGCATGAGTCGACTCATGAGTCGACCTTTGCTGATTTGGGCCAAAAAAATCCAGAAACCACAGTTCTAGCTGTTGCAACAGAAGTCAACTCATGAGTCGACTCCTGAAGCATGAGTCGACTCATGAGTCGACCCCTGCGATGGAAATTATCCGCAACGGCTAGTTTTTTGCCCGTTTTAATTGCCTTTTATGTTCCCTTAAAATGCTCTAACGGCTCTTTTTCTGCCTAAAATATTTTCTCTTATTTCTTAAGGCTATAAAAGGTTTCAAAAGGTGAAAGAAAAAGAAGATCAACGAAATACACGAGAGAAAAAGAAAGGGGATCCACAATCTATACGAGAGAGACAAGGAATCTACAATATACACGAGAGATTGTGAAAGAGAAAAGCAAGAGCGTTCAAAAGGGCATTCAAGAGCATTCAAAGAGAGGGTTTTTCAAGCAAATTTTTCAACCTTGATCAAGAGCTCTTTCAAAGCCTTCAAGAAGTCTTCAATCAAAGTTCACTTTCTCCTCAAGCGTTCTTTCAACTCTTCATCCACCTTGAGGAAATCCAAAAAGGAGATTCTTCATTTGAGTAAAGTATTTTTATTGTTATATTCGCTCATTTAAGGAGCTATTCCTGTACTTATTTGTGCTCTAAACTGTCTTACTCTTTGTAAGTAATTGTTCTTATTTTTGAGGGTTTCCAAAATAAGGAAAGGTTGATCCGAACCTGAAATCGGAGTGTTTTGGGTTGGCTTGTACCCGAGAAACAAGTGGACTAGCTTGGGATAGCTAGTGTCGGAGTTTCTGACGTTTGTATTCAAGTTGAATACAAGTATAGTGGATTAGAATTCCCAAGTAGGAGCTTGGGGAGTGGATGTAGGTGCAAGGTTGGCACCGAACCACTATAAATCCTTGTGTTTGTGGTGTGCTTTATTGTTTCTCTTTATTTCTTTATTATATCTTTGCATTCTGGCTTTAGGTAATTAATCTTGAATTAAAGTCTTTCTTCTCATTCATCAAGCTTTTAACAAATACTTTTCATAAGTAATTAGTTAAGCTTAAAATTTTTAAAAACCCAATTCACCCCCCCCCTCTTGGGTTGCATATTGGGCAACAAGTGGTATCAGAGCCCGGTGCTCTAGCCCTTCTTTGATCTAACAATCAAAGAGCCAAAGATCTATGGCAACCCATGTTGGTACATCTCTAGCCGAGGGGCAATCTACAAACCGACCTCCACTTTTCAATGGGTCTAATTACACCTACTGGAAAGCTCGGATAAAGATATTCATACAAGCACTCGACTATGATATGTGGAGTATCATAGTGAACGGTCCTCACACACCCACCAAGATTATAGATGATGAGGAGTCAACCAAACTCGAGAAAGAATGGGATGAGGTTGATAAGAAATTGGCACAATTAAATGCTAAAGCTATGAATGTTCTTTATTGTGCACTTGATGCAAATAAATTTAATCGTATTTCTACTTGTGCATCTGCTAAAGAAATATGGGATAGGTTAGAAGTAACCCATGAGGGAACAAATCAAGTAAAAGAGTCTAAAATAAACATGCTTGTGCATAGATATGAATTATTTAAAATGGAGCATGATGAGTCCATAACTGCTATGTTTACTCTTTTACTGATATAATTAATGGTTTGAAGAGTCTTGGCAAATCTTATACTAACAGTGAGCTTGTAAGGAAGATTCTCAGGTCATTGCCAAGAACTTGGAAAGCCAAGGTGACTGCCATCCAAGAAGCCAAGGACTTGAACACTCTACCTCTAGAAGAGCTTCTTGGATCCTTGATGACTCATGAACTTAGCATGAAGCAACATCAAGAGGATGAAGTCAAAAAGAAAAGAACCATTGCCCTCAAATCCATAGCTTCGCCTGATGATGAAACGGATGACACTGAAGATGAAGAACAGGATGAAGAGATGGCACTCATCACCCGGAGATTTAAGAAGTTTCTAAGAAAAAAGAAATAGAGAAAGAAGTCATTCACAAAAGGGGAACAAAGCAAAGAGAAAGAGAAAGATCAACCCCTTATATGCTACGAGTGCAAGAAGCCGGGACATTTCAGATCCGAATGTCCACAACTGAAGAAAGGTCCCAAAAAGTTCAAAAAGAAAGCAATGATGGGACTTGGAGTGCGAGTGATGACTCAAGCTCCGATGAGGAAACCTCAACAGAATAAGCCAACCTGTGCCTTATGGCACACGAAAATGAGGTAACTTCTGAATCTCCTAGTGAATTTACTTTTGAAGAATTGCATGAAGCATTCTATGATTTAATTGATGAATTAAAGAAACTAGGGATGAAAAACAAAGAACTGAAATTGAAAAATCAGTCCTTAGTGAAATAAGCTGAAAATTTTTCAATTGAAAAATCCACCTTGATTCAAGAAAATCAAAGATTAAAGAATGAAATCAACAAGCTGAAACCTATAGTAGATAAGTTCACCTTAAGTTCAAACAAACTAAATATGATTCTTGATAATCAAAAAGCTGTTTATGATAAGGCTGGACTTGGCTATAACCCCTTGAAGAAACAAAAATTTCTGAAGAATATTTATGTAAATTATTCAAGTAACAAGTCTACAAATATTACTTGTTTCAAATGTGGTAGAATAGGATATAAATCATACACATGCCTTATTAACAAATCTGCAAACACAACTATAAAGAAAATATGGGTTCCAAAAGGAACCATTTTGACTAACCTAAAAGGACCCAAGAAAGCTTGGGTACCTAAGACAGAAACTTAACCTTTGCTTGCAGGTGTGTCTAGCATCCCGAAGAGGAAACAGGAAATGGTATCTTGACAGTGGATGCTCGAGACACGTGACTGGTGATGAATCACAATTCATCACGCTTGATGCTAAGGATGGAGGGATGGTCACCTTTGGAGATAATGGCAAAGGAAAGATCATCGGGATAGGTAACATTGGTATCACTCCCTCCAAATACATTGAAAATATTTTGTTAGTTAAAGGTTTAAAGCATAACTTACTTAGCATTAGTCAATTTTGTGATAAAGGGTATAAAGTTATTTTTGAATCATCTGTTTGCATTGTGACTAGTCCTATTAACGATGGCATTAAATTTATAGGACATAGGCATGGAAATGTTTATATGGTAGATTTGAATGATTTAGCCAAATTAGACATGCAATGCCTAGTATCCTTGAATGCTAATGA
This sequence comes from Elaeis guineensis, assembly GCF_000442705.2. NCBI lineage: Eukaryota > Viridiplantae > Streptophyta > Magnoliopsida > Arecales > Arecaceae > Elaeis > Elaeis guineensis. The sequence continues at coordinate 97,358,131 of NC_025996.2, read as the reverse complement.
GACTAGTTGGCTGTGGCATCGTAGACTTGCACATATTAGCATGCATTCTCTTTCAAAATTAATTAAGAAAGAATTAGTTCTTGGTTTGCCAAAACTGAATTTTGAAAAGGATAGAATTTGTGATGCATGCCAATTAGGTAAACAAACTAGAGTTTCATTTAAATCCAAAAATACTGTTTCAACTTCTAGACCATTAGAGCTCTTACATATGGACTTATTTGGACCAACTAGAACCACTAGTCTAGGAGGAAAACGATATGGCTTTGTAATTATAGATGATTACTCTCGTTTTACTTGAGTTTTTTTTTTGGCACATAAAAATGAAACTTTTCAGATTTTCACTAAATTTCACCGAAAAGTCACTAATAAAAAAGGATTTTCAATTCAAAATATTAAAAGTGATCATGGAACTGAATTTGAAAATCAAGACTTTGAAAATTTTTGTGATGAAAATGGAATTGGCCATAACTTCTCTGCTCCTAGGACACCCCAACAGAATGGGGTAGTTGAAAGGAAAAACAGAACCTTAGAAGAAATGGCCTGTACCATGCTTTGTGAAAGCAACCTTCCAAGATATTTTTGGGCGGAAGCAATTAACACAGCATGTTACATTTTAAATCGTGCTTTGATTAGACAATTTTTAAAGAAAACCCCCTATGAACTTTGGAAAGGAAGAAAACCAAATATTGCATATTTTCATGTTTTTGGTTGCCGATGTTTTGTATTAAATAATGGCAAAGAAAAACTTGATAAATTTGATGCAAAATCAGATGAAGCAATCTTTCTAGGTTACTCCTCCACTAGTAAAGCATTTAGAGTTTTCAACAAAAGAACTTTAGTAGTTGAGGAGTCCATACATGTTGTTTTTGATGAATCTAACGATCTTCCTTCAAGGAAGAATGAGGGTGTTGATGATGCAGATCCACTAATAGAAGGTATGAAGGAGATCACTCTGAAAGATTCAGCAACTCCAGAAGACAAGGATCAAGAAGACAAACAAGATGAGAGAGGTGAAGAAACTCAAGAACAACCTCAAGGTACAAATGACCTACCCAAGGAGTGGAGGTATGTTCACAACCACCCTAAGGAGTTAATTATTGGTGATCCTATGCATGGGGTAAAAACCATTCTTCACTTAGAGATGTAGTTAATCATTGTGCTTTTGTATCTCATCTTGAACCTAAAACTTTTGAAGAAGCTAAAAATGATCATAATTGGATTAATGCAATGCAAGAGGAACTTAATCAATTTGAAAGAAATAATGTTTGGACCTTAGTATCAAGACCTAAAAATCATTCAATAATTGGCACAAAATGGGTCTTTAGAAACAAATTGGATGAGCATGGAAATGTAATTAGAAATAAAGCAAGACTGGTTGCTAAGGGATATAATCAAGAAGAAGGAATTGATTTTGATGAAACCTTTGCACCTGTTGCTAGATTAGAAGCTATTAGACTTCTACTTGCATATGCTTGCTTTATGAAATTCAAATTATTTCAAATGGATGTTAAAAGTATATTTTTAAATGGATATATTGCTGAAGAAGTATATGTAGAACAACCCCCTGGATTTGAAAATCATGCTTTTCCTAATCATGTCTTTAGATTAAATAAAGCTTTATATGGATTAAAACAAGCACCTAGAGCATGGTATGATAGGCTAAGCAAATTTTTACTAAAAATAGTTTTTTAAGAGGTAATGTAGATACAACCCTCTTTATTAAAAGAAATCAAAATGATATGCTAGTTATACAAATTTATGTTGATGACATAATTTTTGGGTCTACTAATGAATCCCTTTGTCAAGACTTTGCTAAGCTTATGCAAGGGGAGTTCGAGATGAGCATGATGGGAGAACTCACCTTCTTCCTCGGACTCCAATCAAACAATCAAAAGAGGGAATCTCCATCACCCAAAGCAAGTACACCAAGGAACTACTCAAAAGATTTGGAATGGAGAACTGCAAACCAATTGGCACACCAATGAGTCCCTCATGTAAGCTTGACAAGGATGATGAAGGTAAAAGTGTAGACTTAAAATACTATAGAGGTATGATTGGCTCATTATTATACTTAACTGCAAGTAGGTCTGATATCATATTTAGTGTTTGTTTATGTGCTAGATATCAATCTAATCCTAAAGAATCTCATTTGAATGCTGTTAAAAGAATCCTTAGATACTTAAATGGTACTCAAACTCTAGGGTTATAGTACTCTAAGGACTCACAAATTGAATTATTAGGATATTCAGATGCTGATTTTGCTGGATGTAAATTAGATAGAAAAAGCACAAGTGGAACTTGCAAATTTCTTGGAGTTAACCTAATCTCATGGTTTAGCAAGAAACAAAATTCGGTGGCACTGTCTACGGCTGAGGCCGAATACATTGCAGCCGAAAGTTGTTGTGCTCAAATCTTGTGGATTAAGCAACAACTCAAAGATTTTGGAATCAATCTTAATGAAACACCAATAAGATGTGACAACACAAGTGCCATAAATCTATCTAAAAATCTAATTCAACACTCAAGATCCAAACATATTGAAATAAGACATCACTTTATAAGAGAACATGTTCAAAACAAAAATATAATTCTTGAATATGTTTGTACTGAAAATCAATTAGCTGATATCTTACAAAGGCCCTTAGTGAGGATAAATTCTATGAAATTAGGAGAAATCTAGGAATTCTAGATCCATATGCCTAAATTTTTTTCAATTTCCAAGAATTGATGTCAAAAATTCTTAGAGCTCAATTTCAACATCTATCCTGGTTCAAAAGCTCAAGTTTATCATTCTAAAAACTTATCTTTGAGCAAAACTCCTTCTCCCAAAATTTTCAAATTTT
>NC_025996.2:97317195-97355188 GCF_000442705.2 Elaeis guineensis | reverse complement strand
AATTCACCTTAAGTTCAAACAAACTAAATATGATTCTTGAAAATCAAAAGGCCGTATATGATAAGGCCGGACTTGGCTATAACCCTTAAAGAAACAAAAATTTCTGAAAAATATTTATGTAAATTATTCAAGTAACAAGCCTACCAATACTACTTGTTTTAAATGTGGTAGAATAGGACATAAATCTTACACTTGTGCAAACATAACTGTAAAGAAAATATGGGTTCCAAAAGGAACCATCTTGACTAACCAAAAAGGACCCAAGAAAGCTTGGGTACCTAAAATAAAAACTTGATATTTGTTTGCAGGTGTGTCTAGCATCCCATGGAGAAAATAGGAAATGGTATCTGGACAGTGGATACTCGAGACACATGACTGGTGATGAATCACAATTCATCACGCTTGATGCTAAGGATGGAGGGATGGTCACCTTTGGAGATAATGGCAAAGGAAAGATCATCGGGATAGGTAACATTGGTATCACTCCCTCCAAATATATTGAAAATGTTTTGTTAGTTAAAGGTTTAAAGCATAACTTAGCATTAGTCAATTTTGTGATAAAGGATATAAAGTAGTTTTTGAATCATCTGTTTGTATTGTGACTAGTCCTATTAATGATGGCATCAAATTTATAGGACATAGACATGGCAATGTTTATATGGTAGATCTAAATGATTTAGCCAAATTAGACATGCAATGCCTAGTATCCTTAAATGCTAAAGTTAATGAGACTAGTTGGCTTTGGCATCGTAGACTTGCTCACATTAGCATGCATTCTCTTTCAAAATTAATTAAGAAAGAATTAGTTCATGGCTTGCCTAAACTGAATTTTGAAAAAGATAGGATTTGTGATGCATGTCAACTAGGTAAGCAAACTAGAGTTTCATTTAAATCCAAAAACATTGTTTCAACTTCTAGACCATTAGAGCTTTTGCATATGGATTTATTTGGACCAACTAGAACCACAAGTCTAGGAGGAAAAGATATGGTTTTGTAATAATAGATGATTATTCACATTTTACTTGGGTTTTCTTTTTGGCACACAAAGATGAAACTTTTCATATTTTCACTAAATTTTATCGAAAAGTCACTAATGAAAAAGGATTTTCAATTCAAAATATTAGAAGTGACCATGGAACTGAATTTGAAAATCAAGACTTTGAAAAATTTTGTGATGAGAATGGAATCGGCCATAACTTCTCTGCTCCTAGAACACCCCAACAAAATGGGGTAGTTGAAAGGAAAAACAGAACTTTAGAAGAAATAGCCCGTACCATGCTTTGTGAAAGCAACCTTCCAAGATATTTTTGGGCGGAAGCTATTAACACAGCATGTTACATTTTAAATCGTGCTTTGATCAGACAATTTTTAAAGAAAACCCCCTATGAACTTTGGAAAGGAAGAAACTAAATATTGCATATTTTCATGTTTTTGGCTGCCGATGTTTTGTATCAAATAATAGCAAGGAAAGACTTGGTAAATTTGATGCAAAATCAGATGAAGCAATCTTTCTGGGTTACTCCTCTACTAGTAAAGCTTTTAGAGTTTTTAATAAAAGAACTTTAGTAGTTGAGGAGTCCATTCATGTTGTCTTTGATGAATCTAACGATCTTCCTTCAAGGAAGAATGAGGGTGTTGATGATGCAGATCCATTAATAGAAGGTATGAAGGAGATCACTCTGAAAGATTCAGCCACTCCAGAGGATAAGGAACAAGAAGACAAACAAGATGAGATAGGTGAGGAAATTCAAGAACAACCTCAAGGTACAAATGACCTACCCAAGGAATGGAGGTATGTTCACAACCACCCTAAGGAGTTAATTATTGGTGATCCTATGCATGGTGTAAAAACTCTCTCTTCACTTAGAGATGTGTTTAATCATTGTGCTTTTGTATCTCATTTTGAACCTAAAACTATTGAAGAAGCTGAAAAAGATCATAATTGGATTAATGCAATGCTAGAGGAACTTAATCAATTTGAAAGAAATAATGTTTGGACTTTGGTTTCAAGACCTAAAAACTGTTCAATAATTGGCACAAAATGGGTCTTTAGAAACAAATTAGATGAGCATGGTAATGTAATTAGAAATAAAGCAAGATTGGTTGCTAAAGGATATAATCAAGAAGAAGGGATTGATTTTGATGAAACTTTGCACCAGTAGCTAGATTAGAAGCCATTAGACTTCTACTTGCATATGCTTGCTTTATGAAATTCAAATTATTTCAAATGGATGTTAAAAGTGCATTTTTAAATGGATTTATTGCTGAAGAAGTTTATGTAGAACAACCCCCTGGATTTGAAAATCATGCTTTTCCTAATCATGTTTTTAAATTAAATAAAGCTTTATATGGATTAAAACAAGCACCTAGAGCATGGTATGATAGACTAAGCAATTTTTTACTAAATAATGGTTTTTCAAGAGGTAATGTAGATACAACCCTCTTTATCAAAAGAAATCAAAATGATATGTTAGTTATACAAATTTATGTTGATGACATAATTTTTGGGTCTACTAATGAATCCCTTTGTCAAGACTTTGCTAAGCTTATGCAGGGGGAGTTCGAGATGAGCATGATGGGAGAACTCACCTTCTTCCTCGGACTCCAGATCAAACAATCAAAAGAGGGAATCTCCATCACCCAAAGCAAGTACACCAAGGAACTACTCAAAAGATTTGGAATGGAGAACTCCAAACCCATTGGCACACCAATGAGTCCCTCATGTAAGCTTGACAAGGACGATGAAGGTAAATGTGTAGACTTAAAATACTATAGAGGTATGATTGGATCATTATTATATTTAACTGCAAGTAGGCCTGATATCATGTTTAGTGTTTGTTTATGTGCTAGATATCAATCTAATCCTAAAGAATCTCATTTGAATGCTGTTAAAAGAATCCTTAGATACTTAAATGGTACTCAAACTTTAGGGTTATGGTACTCTAAGGACTCACAAATAGATTTATTAGGATATTCTGATGCTGACTTTGCTGGATGTAAACTAGATAGAAAAAGCACAAGTGGAACTTGTCAATTTTTTGGAGTTAACCTAATCTCATGGTTTAGCAAGAAACAAAATTCGGTAGCACTGTCTACGGCTGAGGCCGAATACATTGCAGCCGGAAGTTGTTGTGCTCAAATCTTGTGGATTAAGCAACAACTCGAAGACTTTGGAATTAAACTTAATGAAACACCAATAAGATGTGACAACACAAGTGCCATAAATCTATCTAAAAATCCTATTCAACACTCAAGATCCAAACATATTGAAATAAGACATCACTTCATAAGAGAACATGTTCAAAACAAAAATATAATTCTTGAATATGTTTGCACCGAAAATCAATTAGCTGATATCTTTACAAAGGCCCTTAGTGAGGATAGATTCTGTGAAATTAGGAGAAATCTAGGAATTCTTGATCCATTTGCCTGAATTAATTTTCAAATTCCAATGATTTATGGTCAAAATTTCCTAAGAGCTCAATTTCCAACACCTTTCTTGGTCCCAAAAGCTCAAGTTTTTCATTCTAAAAACTCATCTTAGAGCTAAACTCCTTCTCCCCAAATTTCAAATTTTTTTGGAATTTATTCACATTTTTCCTGATTTTCTGAACTTCATGAGTCGACTCATGAGTCGACTCAATGGCAAACTTGTAATTCCCAGCAACTTCCAACGGGCTGAAGGGTTTATATTTTGAATTACTATTCGTGAGCCGACCCTCACGCTCGTCTTCCTCCTTCCGAAATCCATTCTCCCTTCTCCCATTTGCTCCATTTCCAAGGCTTGAGCTAGTGGAACTCCTCCCGCCTCCTCTCCACCGCAAATAGCCACTCCGGGAAAGGTTCTTTTGTGACCTCTTCCCTTGTTCTTCACGGTTGGAGCGTGCCCTAGCACTCCACCGTCCCTCTCAAATCCACTCATTCTCTCCTCCAAAACCTCAAATCACTCTCTTGTGATCCTTCCTCCACTCTCTCACTTGCTCCTCAAGTCTCCTCGCCTGGTATTGAAGAGGTTATGGCACCAAAAATGAAACTTCCCCAAAGGAGAAAGTCTGTCCGGGAACTTGAAGAAAGTGTCAGAAGGAAAAGGCAAGCGGCACAGTCCTCCTCTGCTCCCGTTCCAGCTTCAGTTCAAGGTCCTTCACAGTCTTCTCAAACCCCCAATAAGAACCCTCTCTCAGATAGAAAAGTAGAAACCGGGAAAAACATTGACTTCCGGTTCTTTGAAAGTGAGGGATTTTCTTTAGCAAGTAAGATCAAAAATCAGGGATGGAGCTTTTACTGTTCACTCAAAGAAGTCACCTTTGTTGACCTTGTTAGGGAGTTTTATCAGAATCTTATTTATGGAAATGGGTCAGTAACTTCAACTGTAAAAGGGATTGATATCTGTCTGGATCCTGTCATTTTAGGGGAGATTTTACACTTACCTAGTGAAGGTTATGCATACATGGAACTCCCCGTGAAAGAAGAAGGTATAAGTGTTATACTTGGAGGAACCTACCAAGGGAATTTGAATAAACTAGAGGCCAAGATTTTACCTATAGAAATGAGAATCTTACATCAAATGGTCACAAAACTTTTCTTCCCTAGGAGTGGTAGGCACGATCTTCTGTCAGGCAGGGACATATGCATTATGTTTCACATTATCACAGAAACCCCCCTAAACCTCCCAGCACTTATGATAGAGGCCATGAGAGAGACTCTGAACAGATCTAAGGCACATTTGCCTTATGGTATGGCCCTGACTAGAGTTTTCAGGAGGTTTGGAGTTAGTTGTGAGGGGGAGGCTCCCACCAAACTGTCTCATGTTGATACCTTCAACCTACACACCTTGCATCGAATGGGGTTCACAAAAAGTGGTGGTGGTTGGATCAGGGGAGCTGAGGAAAGAACAGAAAAAAGAGCAGAAGAGAGAGTAGAAGAAAGAGCTGAGGATACAGCAGGAGTCAGAGCTGAAGAAGAAGAAGGTCCATCATCTCCTGTTCATGACTTCAGGGCAGCTTCACCAGATATACAGTTCTTTCCGGATCCAGAGGCTGGCCCTTCTGAGTTTACCAGGATACCCACACCTGTGCATCAGCCAGAGAGCAGAGCACCTCCGCCAGAGTTCACACTGTCCGATTATCAGATTGAGCGGATTGCACAGCGTATGGTCTCTTTGATGTCGAGTCAGATGAGCAGTACTTCATTTGTACCAGGGGCTACTTCTACTGATCAGACTTTGACTCCCCACATCTCCACAGTATATCAGATGATGGCAGATCAGTCCATGAGGATTCAGCAGCTTGAGGACACTGTACTGAGACTGACTGGCAGAGTTCTCGAGTTACAGGGGCAGGTCTTCGATTTGGCACACCCTCAGCCTCAGGAGTCTACGATTGAGGTCACTGATCTCACTACAGAGGTCGGCAGACTCAGAGGAGCTCTTGAGGGCGGTTATGAGTTACTGAGGAAGGAGATCAGAGGATCAAGTGAGCAAGCTACTACTCAGTTCACTGCACTTCTCCAGACTGTCTCCAGGGCACTGACTGTACTTGACTCCATCAGACTTACCCTTTTAGTTCAGTCCCTAGCTTCTCAGCGTTCTCAGCCACCCAGTTCCTCCCGTTCGCCTGCTCATGCCAGTTCTTCCTCTCGTGCCAGAGGCAGACGGGGTCGAGGATGCATCTCAGATCCAGATCCATCTGCTCCTTATCACATTTCTGATGATTCTGATCATTGATCATTTCTAGATCCTAAGTCTTAGTGTTTAGTCCTCTCTAGGATCTGTATTTTTGGGGCCATGTATTGACATGAGCTAGTTGACTTTGTATGATACTTTTTATGTTACAATCTATGTACTGAAACAATTATGGCTTTACCTTTGGAATGATGATTATCTTACTTTGGTTATATATTCTCTTTTGTGAAATATTGTCTTCTCTTTATGGTATTATCATTTTATGATTGCTGTTAATAGTTGCTTCATTAAGGGGGAGCAAACCCTACAAGAGGAGAAATTAAAGAATGCTTCAGAAAAAGGACTTAACCTTGTTTGATGATGTCAAAAAGGGGGAGAAATTAAACACAAAGAAATCCATCAAAAGCAAACACTACAAATTATGAGAAATTAATACATTGACAATTTTAAGTACAAATGCTAAATATACTGCAAATAAGTACCTTTTAAAATTACTCATACTCTGATTTGCTGTAAACCATTGAATATGCTTTGATAGGCTTTCAAATTCCAAACCCACTCTGATATATTGAATACATTGCTCTAATACTTTGACAATTTTTTTTACTACTCCGATACATTACTCAATTTTACTCTGATACATTGAAAAACTGTTTTTATTACTCTGATACTTTGCAAAATTTTTCTCTGATACTTTGTAAAATTGTTTTCCCTACACTGATACATTGCAGGATTTTCATTTCTCTTGCTCTGATACATCTTAAATTTAAATGATCTAATACTCTTTCCAAATCAACTATTAAATATGCTTTGGCACACATGACTAGTTTTGAGAATTGAGAAATTTTTTTTTCTTGCTCTGATAATAAAATCAAATTTTCTGCTCTAACACCAAAACAATAATCCAATGAGCATATCTTCCAATCTTTAAGCAAATGGACAAACCATTTATGCATACAACCATTTGTATCACATGCCAAAAGAATCATACTCTTTTCAAGCATATGCACCTAAAATACAATCTGTTGAAATTCATGATTCAGAAAAATACTTTTGTTCAAATGTTTTGTCATCATCAAAAAGGGGGAGATTGTTGCTCCTAGATTGATTTTGATGACTACAAAACAGTTTGAAGGGATACAAATATTTTTTATTTGAAAAAGACCTTATGCTCTACTGGGGCAAAATCATAATTTCATCAAAACTCTGATTTGATAGCATCATCGTGTAGAACAAATGATATGTAATCTATTGGTGAAAGTTTCATGGTTTTTGGACTTATATTTTTGGAATTATGAAGGTTTGAAGTGCATGAGTCGACTCATGAGTCAACTCATGACACTATGAGCTGATTGGCACGCAAAGATTAGCCATGGCACGCTGGTTTTCTGGCTTGGCACGACCTGTGAGTCGACTCATGAGTCGACCCACAAGGCATGAGTCGACTCATGAGTCGACCTCTGCTGTTTTGGGCCAAGAAAATCCAGAAACCAAATCTCTGGACTTTGCAACAGAGGTCGACTCATGAGTCGACCCCTGAGGCATGAGTCGACTCATGAGTCGACTCATGTGACGGGATTTGCCTGTAACGGCTAGTTTTTGGCCAGATTTGGTTGCTTTTTAATGCTCCTTTTTGTGCTCTAACGGCTCTTTTTCTGCCTAGTTTGTTTTCCTTTGTCTCTTAAGGCTATAAAAGGTTTCAAAAGGTGGAAAACAAAATAGAGAGATCCAAATATCCAAGAGGCATTCAAGTGATTTGAAAAGAGAAAATCAAGAGCATTCAAGAGGGCATTCAAGTGCATTCAAGAGAAGATTTTTCAAGCCAACTACTCAACATCATACAAGAGCTCATTTAAAAGCCTTCAAGAAGCCATCAATCAAGCTCACCAACTCCTCAAGCATTTACTTCATCTCTCATCCACTTTGAGGAAATCCAAGAGGGGCTTCTTCATTTGAGTAAAGCGTATTTATTGTTATATTCGCTCACTTAAGGAGCTATTCTTGTACTTATTTGTGCTCTAAACTGATTTTATCTTGTGAGTAATTATTTTTGTTTTGGAGGGTTTCCAAAACAAGGAAAGGTTGATCCGAACCTGAAATCGGAGTGTATTGGGTCGGCTTGTACCCGGGAAACAAGTGGACTAGCTTGGGATAGCTAGTGTCGGAGTTTCCGACGGTTGTATTCGGGTTGAATACAAAGTATAGTGGATTGGAATTCCCAAGTAGGAGCTTGGGGAGTGGATGTAGGTGCAAGGTTGGCACCGAACCACTATAAATCATTGTGTTTGTGGCATGCTTTATTGTTTCTCTTTAATTCTCCATTATATCCTTGCATTCTTGTTTTAAGTAATTAATCTCAAACTAAAGTCTCTCTCCTCATTCATCAAGCTTTTGAAATATAATTTTTACAAGTAATTAGTTAAGCCTAAAATTTTTAAAACCCAATTCACCCCCCCTCTTGGGTTGCATAGATGGGCAACACTGTTAATAAGGATGACAGCTTCTGTCGAGCATAGATCACTGTAGGCCATATGAGTTGGTTGTCTTCTTAACCAAAGAGTGTAGAGACACTGCTATGGCATACAAGTAAGATATAAGGGTACATAACATTGCACATGACCAACTCCAAAGTATTCTGCTGTCGAGAATATCTCTGATGAAATATAAGTATAAGTGTCCCTTAGACCTGAAATCGCCTCAATGACTTGCAAGCAACTCACTATGCTTTGATATTGGACTAACTGAATTTTTAATTCAGTGACGAAGGCTTCTGGGTATAGTCAAGTACTTGCAAAGTCAGAGTATGATAAAGATGGGATTGACCACTCTAAGAGTTGGAGAAGAATGAGTCGCTGTATTTCAATTTAGCAAAATCTTGACCAGGATAATCCATCAGATGGATTTGATATTTTGAAATACAATATGGATAACCTGATCACAGTTGATAGTTGAACGCTGAGGTGTCCTATGAGCATTTTGGTCAAGGGGATGAATTATATGAAAACTATATCCACATGGGTTCTAAGGATATTGTTCTACACATTCGACCTATCCGGCCATCGAGTACTATTGCTAGATGGTCACTTCGATTGATATAAAAATTTATTTCTATGCTATTGACTTAGGTTCAGACCTATGAGGTCACATACATTAGAGTTCATGATCCGATCGGATGGTTGATCAACGATTAAGAATCATTCTAGGGTTAAACGATCAATACGATTGACATTTAACCTAGTGCAAGTGTTGCAGGAGGATCGATTAGCAATTCGATTGCTAATTAACTTAATTTGATTAAGCCAATGGGATAAAATTAAATCTAATTAAATATTATTTAATTAGATTTAATTTGGGCTTGATTGGATTAAGTCCAATTGGTTTATTGGATAAGCCAAGTGCAAGAAAAAACTAGTCCTAGTCCAATTAGGACTTGGGTCAACCTAATTTCTAATTTGATTAAAAAATTAAATTAGATTTAAATCTAATTTAATCTAATTAAATTAAGTTTTTAATTAGATTAAGATCTATTTTAATTATATTGATTTGGTTTTAGTTTGATTTGATTTGAGAAACCAAATTTGAACAAGTCATAGATTGAATCCTAGTAAGACTAGGATTCCACCTTGCGCCACCTTAGCCCCCCACACCCACTCCCTCTTATTTTGTGTGACAAAATATTCTCTCCTAGGCCTTCATGCATGCCCAAAACTTTTCTCTCTTTCTCTCTTACATGGAATGTGGTTGTGGACCAAGTCAAAGTAGGAATTAGTTTGGATTTCAAATTCTATGAGATAGAATTTTAGGAAACCAAAACTCTTTCCTTATGGCACTGATTTTATCCAATTTTTTTTTGAATTTTTTATAGATTTTATGGAACATATTGTATGCGCTTTTCTGGTGGTCCATGGTAGAAAAAGAAGGAGGAGGTGCCCAAGAGTTGGGCACCACTTGTCTTGCCCTGTTTGGATTTTCCTTGACTAGGTATTTGACCTAGACAAGGATTCTTCATATCTCCTTATTTAAAATGAATTTATTCTTGAATTTTAGTAAATATAGAGCATTGAGATGCCTTTGGAGCATATGAAAACTAGGGAGAAAGAGCTTTGGGGCATGGAGATATAATAGACACAAAATTAGGTGTCTAGGTGAGAGCAAAAAAGAAGAAGAAGAGGGTCTTCTTCTAGGGTTACTGTGTTCACTTCTTTTCTTCCTCCATCTGTGAGTTTTCTAAGAGTGTCTCACATCTAAAATTTTTTCTTCTACTTCTCATCTTTGGAAGAGTCCAAATCAAAAAGAAGGAGGCATCTGATCGACCATCGAAGAAGGATCAGTACAGTACTAGCATACTGTGCTGATTTTCTGAACCAGAACTTTTAATCATGATTCGTGGGCTCGTGTAGATGACTCCTAGAGGCCGACGTATGTGCAGCTCACAACATCATTCTCAATCCCAGATCAGCAAAGTTAGAACATCTAACTTGCAAGGTAATAGATCTGATCGTGATTCGTGGACTTGTGTGGATGACTCCTAGAGGCCAGACACATGTGCAGCTTACAACATCATCATCAATCCCAGATCAGCAAAGTTAGAAGGTCTAACTTGCAAGGTAATAGATCTGATCTATTATATTTTACATACATTAGATGTAGTATAGAAACATGTTGATATGATCAACATTTAGTTCTTGCTCTTTATATTTTAATTTTTGATTTAATGCCATATAATAATCATGTAATAGGATTTTAGATCTAAAGATTTTTTAATTTTATAAAATAAATTTTGATTTATTTTAGTCTTCCACTACCTGATCTTGAAAATATTTCAAGATCTAATCCTGAAATCCTAGATCTGGTTCCTTCAGACTCATGCATCGACTTGACAAATACTTGACTGTACTTAGAAACCTTTCGTCACTGAATTAGAAACTCAATTAGTCTGACACCAAAGGATAGTGAGTTGGTTGCAAGTCATCATGGTGATCTCAGGTCGAAGGGATACTTATATCCATATCCTTCGTGAGCTATCCTTGTTGAGAAATGTGTCCCAAAAAGCCAATCGTCAAGCTGTTGACGGTTGAGCAACCAAGTATTGTAATTGATTTGTTAATAAATAAAATATATTTGGCATCTTCATCATAAGCATTCATCTTCTAATGAACTCCGTTGTTATGATGAAGTCCTTAGGACTATTTAAGTTTGATAAAGAGAGGATTTATCGATTAGTCCTTAAAACTATTCACGATCAAATGATAAGCTGTTAATAAGGGCGACAGCTTCTATCGAGCATAGGTCGCTGTAGGCCATATGGGTTGGTTGTCCTCTTAACCAAGGAGTGTGGAGACACTGGTATGGCATACAGGTGAGATGTAAGGGTACATCATCATTGAACGTGACCAACTCCAGAGCATTCTGCTGTCGAGAATGTCTCTGATGGGATATAGGTATAAGTGTCCCTTAGACTTGAGATCGCCTCAGTGACTTGCAAGCAACTCACTGTGCTTTGGTACTGGACTAACTGAATTTCTAATTCAGAGATGGAAGGCTTCTGGCACAGTCAAGTACTTGCAAAGTCAGAGTGTGATCGAGATGGGATTGACCACTCTAAGAGTTGGAGAAGAATGAGTCGCTGTATTTCAATTTAGCAAAACCTTGGCCAGGGTAATCCATCAGATGGATTTGATATTTTGAAATACAATGTGGACAACCTGATCAGAGTTGACAGTTAAACTCTGGGGTGTCCTATGATCATTTTGGTCAAGGGGATGAATTATATGAAAACTATATCCGCATGGGTTCTAAGGATGTTGTTCTACACATTCGACCTATCCGGTCGTCGGATACCATTGCTAGATGATCACTTCGATTGGTATAGGAATTTATTCCTATGCTACCGGCTTAGGTTCGGACCTATGAGGTCACACACATTAGAGTTCATGATCCGATCAGATGGTTGATCAATAATTAAGAATCGTTCTAGGGTTAAATGATCAATACGATTGACATTTAACCCAGTGCAAGTGTTGCAGGAGGATCGATTAGCAATTCGATTGCTAATTGGCTTAATTTGATTAAGCCAATGGGCTGAGATTAAGTCTAATTAAATATGATTTAATTAGATTTATTTTGGGCTTGATTGGATCAAGTCCAATTGGTTTATTGGATAAGCCAAGTGCAAAGAAAAACTAGTCCTAGTTCAACTAGGACTTGGGTCAATCTAATTTCTAATTTGATTAGAAAATTAAATCAGATTTAAATCTAATTTAATCTGATTAAATTAGGTTCTTAATTGGGTTAAAACCTATTTTAATTGGGTTGATCTAATTTTGATTTGATTTGGTTTGGGAAACCAAATTAAAACAAGTCATAAGACAGAATCCTAGTAAGACTAGGATTCCACCTTGCACCACATAATCCTTCTCCACGCCCTCTCTCTTATTCAACGCCAATCTCCACTTATTTTGTGTGACAAAAGCCCTCTCTCAGATCTCTCCCACGTTCACAAAAGGTCTCCTCTCTTCTTTCTTACATGGAAGGTGGTTTGGATCAAATCTAAAAGGAATAAGTTTGGATTTCGAATTCTATGAGATAGAGTTTTAGAAATCCAAAACTCTTTCAATTTTGCACCGAATTTATCCAATTTTTTTTTTGGAATTTTCATGGTTTTAGGGTATATATTATTCACACTTTTTTAGTAATCCATGTATGAAAATATGAAGGAGGTGCTCAAGAGTTGGGCGTCCCTTAACTTGCCATGTTTGGATAAGCCTTGACTAGGTGTTTGACCTAGATAAGGACTCTATCATATCTCTCTATATAAGATGAGTTTCTTCATAAAATTTTAGAAAAAATTAGAAATTTGAGATACCTTTGTTCCATCCAAAAATTAGAGAGAAATACCTTTAGGTCGTGGAGATATAAAAGATGCAAGTTTGGGTGTCTAGAGAGAAAAATGTGAAGAAGAAGAGGGTCTTCTTCTTGGGTTTTTGTTTTCATATCTTTCCTCCCTCCATCTTGAGTTTCCTGAGAGTGTCTCAGATCTGAAACTCCTCCTTTTACTTTCCATCTTTGGAAAAGTCCAAATCAAGAAGAAGGAGGCACCTGATCAACCATCAAAGAAGGATCAGCGCAGTACTAGCATACTGTGCTGATTTTCTGAAGCAGGACTTCTGATCGAGATTCGTGGGCTCGTGTGGACGACTCCTAGAGGCCGGACGCGTGTGCGGCTTGCAACATCATCCTCAAGCCCAGATCAGCAAGGTTAGAATGTCTAACTTGCAAGGTAATAGATCTGATCTATTGTTTAATACATACATTAGATGTAGTATAGAAACATGTTGATATGATCAACATGTAGTTCATGCTATATTTATATATTTTAATTTCTGATTAAATGCCATGTAATAATCATGTAATAGGATCTTAGATCTAGGGATTTTCTGATCTTAGAAAATAAATTTTGATTTATTTTAGTCTTCCGCTGTATGATCTTGAAAAAGTTTCAAGATCTAACCCTCTTTTTCAAGATCTAACCCTGAAACCCTAGATCTGGTTCCTACAATCCTACGGCAGAGTGCTCAATAGTTGGTCACGTTCCATAACAATGTACTCCTATATCTCACCTGCATGTCATACTAGTATCTTCATACCATTTAGTTACGAAGATAACCAACGTATATGGCATACAACGACCTACACTTGATATCACTATCATCCTAGTACTAGCGTATCATTTGGTTATGAACCAATTTAAGGATTACGCGATAAATCCTCCTTTATCGATCAAAGTAATCCTAAGGACTTCATCACAACATAGGAGTTCATTGGAAGATATAATCTTGTAATGAAAAAAGATCAAATAACTTTTATTATTGATCAATTCATATACATTTATAATTAGTACAATCATCAAACGATTAGCTTTAGAACATATTTTTCAATAAACCCATCAAAATATAAATTTCGATTGGCTTGTAGGGTATATTCCTTTCAATCTTCCACTTGCACTAAAGCCAATCGCCTTATATTTTATCTCCATACAATCGAGTTGGCGATCAAACTGCTATTGTGGTAGAGCCTTAGTAAATAGATCTGCTATGTTGTTCTTTGTATCTACTCGTTCAATGACTACATCTTGTCTCTCGATAATTTCACGAATGAGGTGGAAGCATCTTAGAATGTGCTTGGATTTATAATGAAATCTCGGTTCCTTTGCTTAAGCAACTGCTCTGGTATTATCTTAGTAAAGTGGTACTAGATTCTCAATCTCAGAAATGACACCCAATTTAGTGATGAACTTTTTCATCCAGACAGCTTTCTTGATGGCTTCACTTGCAGTTATGTATTCTGTCTTAGTGGTTGAGTCAGCTACAGACTGCTACTTAAAATTTTTTTAACTTATTGCTCCATCATTTAGAGTAAAGACATACCTTGAAGTAAACTTGCTATCATCAGGGTTTGATTGAAAACTAGAGTCAGAATAGCCTTCTAGTTTTAGATCAAGCCCTTCATATATCAAAATAATATCTTTAGTCCTTCTTAGGTACTTAAAGATATTTTTTACTACTTTCCAATGATCCTCATCTGGATCAACCTGAAATTTACTAACTATGCCTAAGGCATAGGCAACATCAGGCCTGGTACATAGCATAGCATATATGATTGACCCTACTACTGAAGCATAGGGAATAGAACTCATTCTATTTCTCTCTTTCGATGTTTTAGGAGACATACTTTTAGAGAGATGTATGCCTTGACTCATGGGTAAGTAACCTCTTTTACTTCCATCCATGCTAAACCTTTTTAGCACAAGATCTATGTACCTGGATTGGAACAAGCCTAATAGCCTCTTAGATCTATCCCTATAGATCTTTATACCTAGTATATAGGATGCTTCGCCCAAGTTCTTTATGAAAAACTTACTCGATAGCCATGTTTTGATCGATTGTAACATTGGAATATCATTCTCAATGAGAAATATGTCATCCACATATAAAACTAAAAAGATAATGGCACTTTCACTAGTCTTCTTATACACACAAGGTTCATCCATATTTTTGATAATGCCAAACTCTTTCACTGTAATGTCAAAGTGAATGTTCCAACTCCTCGAGACCTGTTTTAATCCATAAATAGATTTTTGAAGCTTGCATACCTGGTTTGTTCTCTCTTTTGAGATAAATCCTTCCAACTAAAACATGTAAACCTTTTCCTTAAGATAACTATTAAAGAAGGCAGTCTTTACATCTATTTGCCAAATTTTATAATCATGGTATGCTACTATTGCAAGCATAATCTGTATAAATTTGAGTATGGCAACAAGTGAGAATGTTTCATCATAATCAATATCCTATTTTTGTTTGAAACCTTTAGCCACCAATCTGGCTTCATAGGTTTCGACTTAGCCTTCTGCTCCAATCTTTTTCCTATAGATCCATTTGCATCCAATAGGGATCACATCCTCTGGTGCATCAACCAAAGTCCATACTTGGTTGGACTACATTGAGTATATTTCGGATTTCATAGCTTCTAGCCATTAGTATGAGTCCCTACTTATGACAGCTTCCGTATAGGTCGAAGGTTCATCATTCTCAATAATGTGGGCTTTATTATTCTCAATAATGAACCCATACCTTAGAGGTACTTTTCGCATTCTATCCGACCTTCAAAAATGAAGTGTGTCTTATAGTTGTACCTCATCAATGGGTACTTCTGGTTGAGGAATATCTTGTACTTCTATTTGTTAGTCTTGAACCTCATCAAATTCAATTTTCTTTCCACGGCCCCTTTCTAGGATATTTTTTTTCATAAAAGTGGCATGCTTACTGACAAAAATCTTTTATTTAGTGGGATGGTAAAAGAGGTATCCCATACTCTCTTTAGGATAACCTATAAATAAATATTTATCTATCCTAGCACTTAGCTTATATCCAAAATTTTTTTTACATAAGCGGGACAGCACCAAATCTTAAGATACTTAAGATTAGGCTTTTTACCTCTTCATATCTCATATGGAGTATTTGGCATAGATTTTGAAGATACTTTATTTAGGATATGTACTGCAGTCTCTAGGACATATCTTCAGAAATGGATAAGTCTGTAAAGCACATCATGGACTGCACCATACATAATAAAGTATGATTTCTCCTTTTAGCTACACCATTTAACTGTAGTGTATAAGGAGAGATTCATTCTGAAAGAATTCTTTATTTTTTTAGATGTTCCAGAAATTCACTGATGAGTATTCTCTTCTTCGATCGAATCAAAGAATTTTAATATTTTTTTCAGTTTATTTTCGATCATACTTTGATACTCTTTAAATTTATCAAAGATCTTGGATTTGCATTTCATAAGATACACATATCTAAACCTAGATAGATCATCAGTGAACATGATAAAATAAGAATATCCTCCTCTAGCTTCAGTTGTCATAGGACCACATAAATCAATATGTACAAATCCTAATAACTCATTTATCCTTTCTTCATATCCACTAAATGGAGTCTTGATCATTTTACCCATAAAACAAGATTCATAAGTTTCTAATGATACATAATCATAAGGATCAAAGAACTCTTCTTTGTATAACTTGTTAATTCTTATCTCATTTATATGACCGAGTCGACAATGCTAAAGTAAAATATTATTTATATTTTTTCTCTTTCATTTTTTTCATCAATATGAAAAATATTATCATTAAAAGATAGAATCAGAAGACCATTATTCACAATGCCATGACAGAGAATTTTATTGGAAAAAGAAATTGAGCAACTATTATCTTTTTCATTTATTTCAAATCCTTATTGTAATAGCAACGGTACAGAAATAATATTCCTAATGAACTTAAACATATAATAATATTTTTTTAGCTCTAAGATCTTTTCAGAAAGTAGCTTCAAGATATATATCCCCACAGCTTCTTCTTGGATGGACTCTCCTCCAGCACCATTGAGCTCGAAGTCACCCTTCTTTAGAACTCTAATTTTTTGTAGCCCCTGCAATGATTTGCATATATGAGAACCATAGATGGTATCCAATACCCAAGAGTCTGAATTGGAAAAACTTAATGATAAAATTGTATGTATCTCATACATACCTTTTGATACGTCTGTTGCACAAACCTTTACAGATGCAAGATAAGACTTGCAATTCCTTTTTTAGTGACCTGTCTTGCCACAGTGGAAGCAGGTACTTTGTCCGAAAGATTTTTTCCCTTTTCTCTTCATCCTACCACCTTTAGGGTTCAATCTTTTCTTTGAACCCTTAATGCCTAATTTTTTCTTAGAGAGTTTACCCATAAGAAGAACTGGAGCCTTGTCTTTTTTAATATGACTCTCAGCTGTTTTAAGCATGTTTAACAACTCAGACAAAGAGGTATTCAGTTTGTTCATGTGATAATTCATAACAAACTGAGCGAGTGATTCAGAGAGAGACTGTAGGATCAAATCCTGACTCAATTCTCCATCCATCATAAAATTCAATTGATCCAATCTGGTGATTAAGTCAATGACCTTAAGGACATGGTTTTGTATGGATGACCCTTCCATCATTCTAGCACAGAATAACTGCTTAGATATCTCATATCTAGTAGTTCTACTCTATTCTCCACACAACTCCTTTAAGTTGAGGAGTATAGATTGAGTATCCATGCTTTCATGTTGCCTCTGTAATTCATTATTCATAGAGGCCAATATGATATACTTAACAATCAAACTGTTATTCTTCCACATCCTGTATGTGGATACCTCTTCTTCCATGGCATCATCCCCAATCTTTTGTGATTCAAGGACATCAAGAATATAGGAAAGTTTTTTCTGAGTGAGTATAATTTTTAAATTCCTCAACCAGTCCACATAATTGAGATCGATCAACTTGTTGGAATCTAAAATATCTCACAATAATAATGAAGATGCCATTTATAGAATTTAATCTACATTAATAAAGAACATAACATAAGCAAACAACTCATGATGACTTACATAATTAAATAAGATCTTTAGATTTAATTATGCCTCTCACTATTTTATCGAACATCATAACCCTCTACTATGACGAATGAGACATATTAAATATTCATCTTAGTGAGACTGAGACCCTAATCCTCATAATGATCTTGTGGTAATACAATAAATCTTTATGAGTTCATAGGTAGAAAATTCTTTCCAATTGTATCTCATACAACTCCCAACTTTATCTTGGCCTCTAAAATATTAATAGCCTGTGGTAACATAATAAGCTATAATATTTTAGTTAAGTAAGACCCTTTATTTCAATACAGTCAAATTTGAATATTACTGTCTTTGTAATAACACAACAAAATAGTATACCCAAAATTATCATAAGCATCTTCAATGCACCAAGATTATGTTACATCAGTCCTATAGCAAATCTTGTAGTACCACAACAAACTTGCTATGGTTCATGATATAACATTAACCTAGCATGAAGGAAGGCCCCTTGTAGTATTTTCAACATTAGGGTTTTTCAATTTCAAGATCGCTTAACCAAATTGACCAAGTAGGTGGAGGTCTCTCCGTTGCTTTTCTTTGACACTAATAAATTGATCAGGTCAGTCAACGGAACCAATTAAAAAAACTATCTTTAGCACTTTTTTAGACACCAATTGATCAATTGGTCAAGAATTGGTTATCACTACTCCTTAATATAATTGTATGAGGGCTTCACTTGGTCTCATGCATATTTTAATATCATAATGCTAATGCATACTAATATATATTAGCATTAGTCATTTCATATGTGCCAGTGTGACATATGAATATTCATCATTCTAGGACAACCTTGCAACACAACCCCATTATGCTAGGACAACTTTATTTTAGAATGATGAAGTGGTGAAGCAGATATGCAACAATTCATATCATCATATGAAAACATGATTAAAGCATAATTCATAGCATAATATATTTTAAACTATGAACATCTACATGGCATGAATCATAGCATGCATTACATGAACATTATCTATATACGATTGAACCAAACAAGGCTGGCTCTGATACCACTGTAGGATTATGATGGTACAGCAAAAGCATAAATTTTAAAAATTTAAACTAAAAAATTTTAAACATTAAATCCTAAACCAGGACCTCCTTAATGATTAACAATCACATGAAATATTTTTATGACATAATTGAAGGTATAGAGGAATACCTGAAATACTTAATCCAAAACTCCAACAGAACCTCCATCAGGTGCCCAAGTGTTTGCCCTCTAATGGTGATCCACACAGGATTTTGATCAAGACACCAACTCCTTAATCTAATTTCTCCCACAAAATTCTTTCTCCAAAAATTTTTTCTAGTAGTAGAACCTCGGCTTCCTTTCCCTCCTCCTAGCCTTCCTATTTTTACCTTTTTTCCTTCTTGCCTTTCCTAATTCTCTTCCTAAACTCTTGTCCTAAATCAGACTTGTCCTTACTATTTTAAGACTTGTCTTAACAAGAAAAAGAAGAGAGCTATTCAGACAACCTAGGAGACTTGTAAGAAAGAAGAGATAGACTAGATTTTCGAATGATCAGAATACCTGACGCAACACCTTATTTATACTTAGCGACCGGATGCCATTAGGAACATCTCATGCCTTCTCCATGTGACAACTTGCACCCAACCAAAATTTCTCACACCTCCTACCAATTTCACACACCCATCAGCAAGCCAGGGAGATATGGTAAACATTGGGAAAGAGTCCAAGAGTTGCTTCGTGCAAAAAGACTCTTCGAAAAAAAATTTTCGATATTTTTTTTAGAAGTCGCGAGGCTTCATTTGGGTGGCATTATTCTCCACCCTTGATCAATGCATTTTGGCCATCCAAGGGCCCACAAAAGAGGTGCCAATGTGCTTTAGGCATGGAGAAAAAATTAGATTGAAATGGCATGACATAAAAAATAAGAGACTATAACTATATGGACTCTTATATATGGCACATGAGTTGTGGGCAGCTAGGGTTCCACATTTATCCAAATTTTTAGATAAGAAACAAGTGATTAAGAAGTAGAAGGACTCTTTTGCACCTCTTAATAACCTAAAGACCACACCATATAAAATTTTCATCAGGGAAATAAATGGATAAAGATGGAATGTGGCATCCCATCCCATGGGGTGCCATAAAATTGTTGCACACAAAAATAAACACCGCATGCCATAGAGAGAATCTCTGGCGCATGGGACTCCAGGAAGGTGGCACCAATTACTTGGCTTAATCAGCCATGAATCAACCTAATTTAGGACTAAATCTATTTTGACCTTAATTGGATTTAATTAGCCTAATCTGAAACCAATTTCGAATCTGATTCGAAAATAAGGAGCTAGGGTTCGCAACATGTGCTAGCATGTTCATCTTGCAAATATGATCTAATCTAATTAGACCCTTAATCAATTTTCTTTATGTATGACCCATTGAGTTTCATATCTAGCCAGCAATAGGTTCAGGTGCAAGTTGAACTGATTTGATTAGAATTTAATCTAACCAAATTAGGTTCAATCGAGCTAATCCAATTTTAGCAATTAGAACCTGTTGGTGCAAAAATCCACTAGCGCTGGAGAAGCTGGAGTCGCGATCGCCGTGGGACCTGCAAAAAAAGTCTAAACCGGAGGTGGGGTTGCTCCGGCAAGACCCTCCGACGCTCAAGTCAGTTCTCTGCCTCAACAAGAATGGAGTGCTCGAACGAAAATTTTAGCAGAGTTTCTAGGTAAAAATGAGAGCTTAGAGAATAACGTATCTGGGGTCCCTCTTTTATAGGTGGAGGGGGCAACAAACTGATGGCGATGTCTGTAACCGTCTGGCAGTGGGCCGCCCAGAGTCAGGAGGAGTTTGTTGCGGAGAGTAGTGGAGTGGACCCGTGGCTATCACCGGGGCGAGCCACGTGGAGTCTGCCACGGGGAGTGGAGCGGCGTCCGTTGTCGCGACTTGCCAGAGAATGAGAGAATCGCGCGGTATCCATCGCAGGAAGTGGAGCAGGATCGTGGCCATTATTAGGGCCTGCCAGGGAGTAATGGAGCTGCGTAGGGTCCACCGCAGGGAGTGGAGCAGGATCGTGGCCATTATTATGGCCTGCCAGGGGGTCCAGACTTGTCGGCCGAAGTTCGGTTGGAGTCGGTAGCTGGAGTCGGAAGCGAAGTCCGGCTCCCATAGGAGCCCGAGTGGAGCCTTCCAGCAGTTGAGGTTGGAGACGAAGTTCGGCTCTCGTAGGAATCCAGACGGAGTCTTCCCATAGCCGGAGCTGGGGACGGAGCCCGCTCCCATAGGAGTCCGGTCGAAGTCCACCTGCAATCAAGGTCAGGGATGAAGTCCGACTCCCGTAGGAGTCCGGACGGAGTTTACCTGTAAGTGAAGTCGCGGGCGGAGCTCGGCTCCCGTAGGAGTCCAGGTAAAGCCTACCTGCAATTAAGGTCAGGGACGAAGTCCATCTCCTGTAGGAGTCCAGACGGAGTTTACTTATAAGTGAAGTTGCGGGCGGAGCTCGGCTCCCGTAGGAGTCCGGGTGAAGCCTTCCAGCAGTTGAGGTTGGGGATGAAGTTCGGCTCCCGTGGGAATCCGGACGGAGTCTTCCTGTAGCTGGAGTTGGGGATGGAGCCTGGCTCCCATAAGAGTCCGGTCGAAGTCCACCTGCAATCAAGGTCAGGGACGAAGTCTGGCTCCCGTAGGAGTCCGGATGGAGTTTACCTGTAAGTGAAGTCGCGAGCAGAGCTCGGCTCCCGTAGGAGTTCGGGTGAAGCCCACCTACAATCAAGGTCAGGGATGAAGTCCGGCTCCCGTAGGAGTCCGGACGGAGTTTACCTGTAAGTGAAGTCGCGGGCGGAGCTCGGCTCCCGTAGGAGTCCGGGTGAAGCCTTCCAGCAGTTGAGGTTGGAGATGAAGTCCGGCTCCCGTGGGAATCCGGACGGAGTCTTCCCGTAGTCGGAGCTGGGGACGGACCCCGGCTCCCATAGGAGTCCGGTCGAAGTCCACCTGCAATCAAGGTCAGGGACGAAGTCTGGCTCCCGTAGGAGTCCGGACAGAGTTTACCTGTAAGTGAAGTCACGGGCGGAGCTCGACTCCTGTAGGAGTCCGGGTGAAGCCCACCTGCAATCAAGGTCAGGGATGAAGTCCGGCTCCCGTAGGAGTCCGGACGGAGTTTACCTGTAAGTGAAGTCGCGGGCAGAGCTCGGCTCCCGTAGGAGTCTGGGTGAAGCTTCTAGCAGCTGAGGTAGGGGATGAAGTTGGCTCCCGTGGGAATCCGGACGGAGTCTTCCCGTATCCAGAGTTGGGGATGGAGCCCGGCTCCCATAGGAGTCCGGTCGAAGTCCACCTCCAATCAAGGTCAGGGACGAAGTCCGGCTCCCATAGGAGTCCGGATGGAGTTTACCTGTAAGTGAAGTCGCGGGCGAGGCTCGGCTCCAGTAGGAGTCCGGGTGAAGCCCACCTGCAATCAAGGTCAGGGATGAAGTCCGGCTCCCGTAGGGGTCCGGACGGAGTTTACCTGTAACTGAAGTCGCGGGCGGAGCTCGGCTCCCATAGGAGTCTGGGTGAAGCCCACCTGCAATCAAGGTCAGGGACGAAGTCCGACTCCCGTAGGAGTCCGGACGGAGTTTACCTGTAAGTGAAGTCGTGGGCGGAGCTCGACTCCCGTAGGAGTCCGGGTGAAGCCTTCCAGCAGTTGAGGTTGGGGACAAAGTCCGGCTCCCATGGGAATCCGGACGGAGTCTTCCCGTAGCCAGAGTTGGGGACGGAGCCTGACTCCCAAAGGAGTCCGGTCGAAGTCCACCTGCAATCAAGGTCAGGGATGAAGTCTGGCTCCCATAGTAGTCCGGACAGAGTTTACCTATAAGTGAAGTCACGGGCGGAGCTTGGCTCCCGTAGGAGTCCAGGTGAAGCCTTCCTGTGGCTGGAGTCAGAGACGAGATCTGGCTCCCGTAGGGGTCCGGACGTCACGAAGAATCCGGTCAGCACTGGCGGGGTCCTGCTCGTCGATAAAACTTGGGAGTGTGGCAGAGGCTCGATCGTCTGGGAGGTTTGAAGAGATGTTGCCGGAGGTCGAATGTCAGTTGGATCTCCAGAGGGTCGCTCCCATCATGAACTTCGGCTGGGGGGTATTTTATACCCAACACCAGTCCCCCTACTTCTGAGTTCGAATTTTGAATGAAGTACAGAAAGATTGTCACAGCCGAAGTTCTTCCCTCGACGTCCGTGCGCGATCGTCCTCAGATATGTTGGCATTTAATGCACACATGCTAGAGCCTTTTCCCGATTAGGGCGACCCGAAGGGTCTTTTCGAAACTCTCACCGAGACGTGATCCCAAGCATCGTGCCATGAAAGTTTGTGAACGATCAACCCCAGGTCGCGGTGAGTGGGACACGCGGGACACGTGGTGGGCACTGGTTGGCCTAGGGACACCTACCACCATAACTGCGCCAGGCCCCGTTGCCTATTTAAGCCCCCACCTTTCCTCCAGGGGCTTCACGATATCCTTCTTTCGCTTGAGAGCTTAGCCACTCAGCCACTCCATCGGTGCCCCTTCCGACTCCGAGCACCTTTCGCGTCGGTCTTTGCCATCTCTGCCGGCTTTCTGCCACTTCCGATCCCCCGAGTCTCTCCAAGGAGTTCCCCCGTCGGGGCCTCCACCCTGGAGGCCAATCTCAAGATGATGTCACAGACTAAGAAGAGTGCAAGGAGGAGAACAGCGATCTGCGAGTTCTCCGATTGTCATGCCGCTGCTGAGGGTTCCCGTTGCTTTAACTGGGGCTCAAGAGAGAATTCCTTCAACAACAT
The DNA here is from genome assembly GCF_000442705.2 of Elaeis guineensis. Lineage (NCBI taxonomy): Eukaryota > Viridiplantae > Streptophyta > Magnoliopsida > Arecales > Arecaceae > Elaeis > Elaeis guineensis. Next base: position 97,331,744 of record NC_025996.2, on the reverse strand, counting down.
GGGTTTAATAACGGGGACAACCGGTGAAGATGTTCCGCCTGAGAACTTCGGAGTAGCCGAACGGGGCGACACCGATCAAGGGGGCAGAGCCTTCGTCACAAGTCGTGGCGGGATCCTTGATGCCGTCAGGGTCGAGGGACCAGAAGTGGTCGGCACCGACGGTGGGGCAACAGAACTTGTTGCGGGGACGGTGGAAGTAGCGCATGCCGACCTTACTGGAACACCTGGACGGTGGTTGTCATGGAGCACATGGCGGTGGCGTATGCCTTCGGCACCACCGCTGCCTCCGGGGTAATTTCGGTTCTTCTTGAAACAGGTCGTCGTCGCCGCTGCCGTTGCCCTTGCTGCCCCCTAGAATCTATCCCATCCTTTTCCCCCTAGGGTTGGGATTTCGGAGGTGGAGCGGAATGAGGCGGGGGGCGAGAGCCGAGAGGCTTGTCACACGTGCTGGAAAATGCTGCTGGAAAGGATAGAACTGGGAAGAGAAGTCTACAGCTCGAAGTAGCCTCCAGTGCATCCCTTTCGAGTCTTGTAATAATATTTTCTTTTTTGGCCCTCCGAGTCTTGTAACGTACATTGAGAAATGAGAAGAAGATTTTGTTACTTCGATTGCGCTTTGCGTCGAATTGTTGTCTGCCGAACTTCCTTTCTTTACCATTGTTGTTGTTGTATTCCCTTCTCTTTACTTCTCTTCTTCTTTCTCTCTTTTCTCTTCTCTTCTCTCTTTTTTTTTTTTTTTTTTGACGTCGTCCATAGGTCGCCGGTAGTGGTCACGTCGGCTTGCCTTTCAGTTGTCCTTCTCCTTCAACTAATGGCTCTGTAATGTATATTGGATGAATAATATGAGAAGAAAAATTTCTGCTACCTCTTATACTCACGTGTTGAATTATCGCTTGCCGAGCTTCTTTTCGGCCTTCGCATCATTCGGAGGTACCCGATTACCATCGTATTGACCCATCCTTTTCGTCCATGGCCGTAGATTTGTCTGAGGCCATTCGGGTTTGGTGCCCCCCATCAGGGCTCGGGCTCGGAGGTCTGATCTTTTGTCACCCTGAGGAAGTCTCATCTCGGGCTCGCGCTGAGAGCTTCCTTGAGAGCTGGGGTCCTTGATAAGAACCCCAATCCTTGCTGAGATGGGGTTCTCTGCATCTTCGACGCTGTTCGTTTTCCATTCATCACTGACGTGGTCCATCACCTTCCTTTTTAGCCCCTCCTCCCTTTTTCTTTTTTGTTTGGAATTTTTCCTCCGCTCTTGGTGGGGCTACGGGAGTTTGGCTCCCGTAAGCGAAGTCAGGGCGAAGTCCGACTCCCGTGGGAGTCCGGACGGAGTTTACCTGCGATTGAAGTCGGAGGCAAAATCTGGCTCCCGGACGGAACTTACCAGCGGTCGAAGTTGGGGATGAGATTTCAGCTCCCGTAAGAGTCTGGGAGGAGTTTTCTTTTGATCAAAGCTGAGGGCGAAGTCCGGGCAAAGTTTGTCCGCAGTTGAAGTTGGAGGCGGAGTCCGACCCTCGTGGGAGTCCGGACGGAGTTTACTGGCGGTCGAAGCCGGGGACGAAGTCCGGCTCCCGTAGGAGTCCGGATGGAGTCTTATTGTGAAGGGGCTGCTGGATAAGGTCCCCTCCTTTTTCTCTTCTGGTCTTGAACGACCAGACTTTAATTGATGAAGTTCTTTCCCTGTTTCTGTCGTAACAGGTTTCAGCTCTGGTTAGGACGAGGTCCTCCTCTTGTCTCTTACACGGCTGTAGGCATGCATATGGGCGTTGCTGGGCCCTTCCCCCCTTCCGATCTAAAGAGAACCGGACCTTCGGCTCTGCTCGAGTCAGGATGAGGTTCTCCTCCTTGTCCCTAACAGGGCTGTGGGGGCGCATATTGGCATTGCAGGGCCTCTCCTCCCATCCGGTCTAGAGACCCGAGCCTTCGACTTTGCTCAGATTAGGGCGAGGTTCACCTCCTGTCCCTAACAGGGCTGTGGGGGCGCATATGGGTGTTGCAGGGCCTTTCCCCCCATCCGGTCTAAAGAGAATCGGGCCTTCGACTTTGCTCAAGTTAGGACGAGGTTCTCCTCCTGTCCCTAACAGGGCTGTGGGGGCGCATATGGGCGTTACAGAGCCTCTCCCCCTATCCGATCTAAAGAGAATCGGGCCTTCGACTTTGCTCAAGTTAGGGCGAGGTTCTCCTCCTATCCCTAACAGGGCTTTGGGGGCACATATGGGCATTGCAGGGCCTCTCCCCCCATCCGATCTAAAGAGAATCGGGCCTTCGACTTTGCTCAAGTTAGGGTGAGGTTCTCCTCCTGTCCCTAACATGGCTGTGGGGGCGCATATGAGCATTGCAGGGCCTCTCCCCACATCCGGTCTAAAGTAAATCGGGCCTTCGACTTTGTCGAGACGAAGTTCTCCTCTTGCTTCTGATACAATTTGTTTGGACTGCCCTGTCGATGTAAGATAGTGTCAAAGGGGGGAGACATGTAGATATACAACTTTTAATTAAAATAAAGTTATTGGTAGTACATCCGTAAGTTTTTTGAGCTCCATGGTTGCGGAAGGTCGGCTCCTCCGAGCTCCTTAAAATAATAAGTTCTGGGCCGGATTACTTCTTTGACCTCATACGGGCCCTCCCAGTTTGGGGCGAGCTTCCCTCGATCCTGAGGTTGTGAGACAGCGGCTCGTCGAAGCACTAGATCTCCTGCTCTAAAGACTTTGTTCTTGACCCGGGAGTTGTAATAGCGAGCAACTTTCTGTCTGTAGGCTGCCATTCGAACCTGTGCTACCTCCCGCCTTTCTTCTAGCAGGTCGAGGTTGGCTTTAAGACCTTGCAAATTTTGATGTTCGTCGAATGCCACGACTTGTGTCGATGGAAGTTTAAGCTCAATTGGGATGACGGCCTCCGTTCCGAAGGCTAAAGCAAAGGGGGTCTCCCATGTGGGCAGTCTTTGGGTAGTTCAATACACCCACAACACATGATAAAGTTCATCCACCCAAGTTTCCTTCGCCTTTTCGAGCCTTGTCTTAATCCCCTGCAGAAGGGTTTTGTTAGTCACCTCAGCCTCGCCGTTCGCCTGAGGATGGGCTACTGATGTGAAGTTATGGGAGATGTTTAGATCTTCACAGAATTCGGTGAATCTTGCTTCCGCGAATTGCCGCCCATTATCAGTGATTAGGGTCCTAGACAGACCGAACCTTCATACGATCGACTTCCAGATGAAATCTTGCACTGTTGCTTCTATGATTTTTGCTAGTGGGTCGGCTTCAACCCATTTGGTGAAGTAGTCGATCGCTACAAGGAGGAACTTTCTCTGCCCCAACGCCATGGGAAAGGGGCCAAGGATGTCCATCTCCCATTGTGCAAAAGGCCATGGGGCACTCAAGGGTGTAAGCTCGGTGGTGGGCTGTCTCTGGATATTGGCATATCTCTGGCATCAATCACACTTTCTGACATATTCGATCGAATCATGATGTATTGTCGGCCAGTAATATCCTTGGCGGAGCAACTTGTGGGATAAAGATCTAGCCCCCAAATGGTTTCCGCAGATTCCTTCATGCACCTCCCACAAGGCGTAGTCAGCTTCTGAAGGCTGGAGACATTTCAAAAGGGGCAAAGAGTATGATCTCTTGTACAACTTGCTCTCATAAAGGATGTATCGGGAGGCTTGATTTCTTAGCTTTCGAGCCTCTTTTGCATCCTGAGGGAGAACCCCATCTCTGAGATAGGTTATCAGTGGGTCGACCCAGCTGGGCTCGTGGTCAATTTCCATCACGCGCCGTGATTCTTCTGTACTCGGGCACTTTAGAACATCAAAAAAAATGCCTTTGGGCAATTCGGCCGAGCCAACATTGCCAGCTTGGACAGAAGGTCAGCCCTGGTATTTTCCAACCTCAGAATCTGTTTGATGTTGAAGCTACTGAAGGCGGGGATGAGCTCCTTTACCTTTTTAAGGTATTTAGCCATGCTATCCTCCCGCACTTCGTAATTTTCGTTGACTTGTCCCACTACTAGTTGGGAGTCGCTGTGGATCCGGAGCTGATCTATTCCCAGCTCTTTGGCGATCCTCAGCCCTGCGATCAGAGCTTCATATTCCGCCCCATTGTTCGTTGCAGAGAACTCAAAATGCAGAGCATACTCCATGATGATTCCCTTCGGACTGATCAAGATCAGGCCCACGCCTGTGCCTGACACGTTGGAAGACCCGTCCACATAGAGAGCCCAAAAGCGATCAGAGGGATCTGCTTCTTCTTTGGGAGAGTTCGGTCGGGGCTTCAGGCCGTCAATTTTGCCTTGTTCAGGCTCGGCCTCCTTTGGGATAGTACACTCCACTATGAAATCTATCGATATTTGGGCCTTCACTGCTGGCCTGGGTCGATAGTTGATGTCAAATTCTGTGAGCTCGATCGCCCATTTTTCCATCCTTCCGGAGGCGTCCGCCCGGTGCAAAATCGCCTTGATCGGTTGGTCGGTGAGCAGCGTTACGGTGTGCCCTTGAAAATAGGGTCGGAGCCTCCGGACTGCAATCAACAAGGTGTAAGTTAGTTTTTCTAATTTGGTATACCTAATCTCGGCATCTCTCAATGCGCGACTGACGTAGTAGATCGACCGTTGGACTTTCGCTTCTTCTTTGACAAGGACAGTCGCGAGAGCTATGGGAGAGACCGCTAGGTATAAAAATAGTTCCTCCCCAGGCTCCGGCTTTGCCAACAGCGGGGGTGAGCCGAGGTAGCTTCTTAGTTCTTCGAACGTCTGTTGGCACTCAGAGGTCCAATAGAAGTTCTTCGACTGCTTGAGGGTTTGAAAGAAGGGTAAGCACCGTTCGACTGACTTTGCGATGAAACGATTCAGGGCTGCTACCCTCCCTGTAAGGTGCTGAACCTCTTTTATCGACTTTGGGGCGGCCATCTCCTGGATGGCACGAATTTTTTCTGGATTGGCCTCAATCCCGCGCCCCGACACCATGAAGCCCAGGAATTTTCTCGAGGTTACTCCGAAAGCGTATTTAGTCGGGTTCAGCTTCATTTTATATTTTCGGAGAGCGTCGAAGGTCTCCTCGAGGTCGACGACGTGGTCCACGGAAGATTTGCTTTTTACGAGCATGTCGTCCATGTAGACCTCTATATTGCGGCCGATCTGCTCTTTGAAGACTTTGTTCACCAACCGCTGGTAGGTTGCGCCTGTATTTTTGAGACCGAAAGGCATGACCCTGTAACAGTAAAGGCCACGGTTAGTAATGAAAGCGGTCTTTTCTTCATCTTCCGGTGCCATCCTGATTTGATTATAGCCGGAGAATGCATCTATGAAGGTGAGGAGCTCATGGCCCGAGGTTGCATCCACCAGTTGATCAATTCTGGGAAGAGGGTAGCTATCCTTTGGGCAGGCCTTATTCAGCTTTTTGAAGTCTATGCACATCCTCCACTTACCGTTTGCTTTTTTGACTAGGACAACGTTGGAAATCCAATCAGGATAATTGACTTCCCTAATGAATCTGACTTTAAAAGCTTGTCCACTTCCTCGGCTATCACCCTCTGCCTCTCTAGTGTATGACCTCGAATTTTTTCTTTCGTCGGTCGATGCTTTGGATCGACGGCCAGGCGGTGCTCCATTACTTCCGTGTCAATCCCCGGCATATCTGCTGGAACCCAAGCGAAAATATCCGCATTCTTTCATAGAAAATCGATGAGATGCATCCGCACCTCCTCCCCCAGGTTGGAGCCGATCATAGCTACATGCTCCGCATTCCCATCGTTCAAAGGGATCGGTACCAGATCTTCAATTGGAACGCCCCTCTCTTCTGTGAGGTCATCACGAGCATCCAGTCCATCGACTGGACAGGGGTCAGATTGATTGCTTCTTTGCAAGCCGATGTTGTAGCAGTGTCTGGCCAGGGCTTGGTCTCCCTGGACCTCTCCGATCTCCTGGTTGGTGGGGAACTTCAACTTCAAATGGTTGGTTGATACGATGGCTCGGAGAGCGTTGAGGCCAGGTCGGTCGAGGATTGCATTGTAGGCTGACGGCGCCTTCACCACCAGAAAATTCACCAGAGCCCTGGATTGCCTTGGATATCGACCTGCGGCCACAGTCAAAGTTATTATTCCCTCCACCGGAATAGCATCGCCGGTAAACCCTACCAGAGGGGAGCTAATTGGCCTCAAATGGCCATCAAGGATGGACATTCTTGAAAAGGCATCGTAGAACAAAATATCGGCCGAACTTTCATTGTCGACGAGAATGCGGCGGACGTCGTAATTTGCTATATTCAAGGAAACTACAACCGCATCGTTACGAGAGAATTGAACTCCCGGAGCATCTTCTTCAGTAAAGGTTATGGGCTCCTCAATCTTTTGTCGCTTGGGGGGTACGGCCAGTACGTTGGTTGCTTCCTGCCGGATCCTCCCGAGATGATGTTGGCGAAATCCATCGGAGGCCGATTGTTCGACCACTCCATGCCGGCGACCATTGTCGGAGGATGTGGGGCCTGGGAAACCAGAGGCGAGGCCGAAGCCTAAGATCTGGCTGCAGAGGCCGTGGGTCACCATGTGGATGCTTCGCGAAAAGTCATCGGGTGAGGATCCAGTGGGGGGGAAAGGGGAGCGGATGTCGGAGAAGATGACCAGAGGTGGTTCCGTTGAGCGCTCCTTTAAGAACAAGGGTACTGTGAAGGTTCAGCCCCTTCCTCTAGCGCCAATCCTGTTGGTGCAAAAATCCGCTAGCGCCGGAGAAGCTGGAGTCGCGGTCGCTGCTGGGACCTGCAAAAGAAGTATAAACCGGAGGTGGGGTTGCTCTGGCAAGACCCTCCCACGCTCAAGTCAGTTCTCTGCCTCAACAAGAATGGAGTGCTCGAACGGAAATTTTAGCAGAGTTTCTAGGTAAAAATGAGAGCTTAGAGAATAACGTATCTGGGGTCCCTCTTTTATATGCGGAGGGGGCAACAAACTGATGGCGATGTCTGTAACCGTCTGGAAGTGGGCCACCCAGAGTCAGGAGGAGTTTGTTGTGGAGAGTAGTGGAGTGGACCCAGGGCTATCACCGAGGCGAGCCACGTGGAGTCTGCCATGGGGAGCGGAGCGGCGTCCGTTGTCGCGACTTGCCAGATAATGGGAGAATCGTGCGGTATCCATCGCAGGAATGGAGCAGGATCGTGGCCATTATTAGGGCCTGTCAGGGAGTAATGGAGCTGCGTAGGGTCCACCGCAGGGAGTGGAGCAGGATCGTGGCTATTATTATGGCCTGCCAGGGGGTCTAGACTTGTCGATCGAAGTTCGATTGGAGTCGGTAGCTGGAGTCGGATGCAAAGTCTGGCTCCCGTAGGAGCCCGGGTGGAGCCTTCCAGCAGTTGAGGTTTGGGATGAAGTCCGGCTCCCGTAGGAATCCGGACGGAGTCTTCTCATAGCCGGAGCTGGGGACGGAGCCCGGCTCCCATAGGAGTCCAGTCGAAGTCCACCTGCAATCAAGGTCAGAAATGAAGTCTGGCTCCCGTAGGAGTCCGGACGGAGTTTACCTGTAAGTGAAGTCGCGGGCGGAGCTCGGCTCCCGTAGGAGTTCGGGTGAAGCCCACCTGCAATCAAGGTCAGGGATGAAGTCCGCTCCCATAGGAGTCCAGACGGAGTTTACCTGTAAGTGAAGTCGCAGGTAGAGCTCGGCTCCCGTAGGAGTCCGGGTGAAGCCTTCCAGCAGTTGAGGTTGGGGACAAAGTCCGGCTCCCGTGGGAATCCGGACGGAGTCTTTCCGTAGCCGGAGTTAGGGATGGAGCCCGGCTCCCATAGAAGTCCACCTGCAATCAAGGTCAGGGATGAAGTCCGGCTCTCGTAGGAGTCCGATGGAGTTTACCTGTAAGTGAAGTCACGGGCGGAGCTCGGCTCCGTAGGAGTCCAAGTGAAGCCCACCTGCAATCAAGGTCAGGGACGAAGTCCGGCTCCCGTAGGACTCCGGATGGAGTTTACCTGTAAGTGAAGTTGCGGGCGGAGCTCGGCTCCCGTAGGAGTCTGGGTGAAGCCTTCTAGTAGTTGAGGTTGGGGATGAAGTCCGGCTCCCATGGGAATCCGGATGGAGTCTTCCCGTAGTCAGAGCTGGGGATGGAGCCCAGCTCCCATAGGAGTCCGGTCGAAGTCCACCTGCAATCAAGGTCAGGGATGAAGTCCAGCTCCCGTAGGAGTCCGGATGGAGTTTACCTGTAAGTGAAGTCGTGGGCGGAGCTCGGCTCCCGTAGGAGTCTGGGTGAAGCCCACCTGCAATCAAGGTCAGGGATGAAGTCCGGCTCCCGTAGGAGTCCGGATGGGTTTACCTGTAAGTGAAGTCGCGGGCGGAGCTCGGCTCCCGTAGGAGTCCAGGAGAAGCCTTCTAGCAGTTGAGGTTGGGGATGAAGTCCGGCTCCCGTGGGAATCCGGACGGAGTCTTCCCGTAGCCGGAGTTGGGGACGGAGCCCGGCTCCCATAGGAGTCCGGTCGAAGTCCACCTGCAATCAAGGTCAGGGATGAAGTCCGGCTCCCGTAGGAGTCCGGACAGAGTTTACCTGTAAGTGAAGTCCCGGGCGGAGCTCAGCTCCAGTAGGAGTCCGGGTGAAGCCCACCTGCAATCAAGGTCAAGGACGAAGTCCGGCTCCCGTAGGAGTTCGGACGGAGTTTACCTGTAAGTGAGTCACGGGCGGAGCTCGGCTCCTATAGGAGTCTGGGTGAAGCCCACCTGCAATCAAGGTCAGGGATGAAGTCCGGCTCCCGTAGGAGTCGGACGGAGTTTACCTGTAAGTGAAGTCACGGGCGGAGCTCGGCTCCCGTAGGAGTCGGGTGAAGCCTTCCTGCAATCAAGGTCAGGGATGAATTCCGGCTCCCATAGGAGTCCGGACAGAGTTTACCTGTAAGTGAAGTTGCGGGCGGAGCTCGGCTTCCGTAGGAGTCTGGGTGAAGCCTTCCAGCAGTTGAGGTTGGGGACGAAGTCCGGCTCCCGTGGGAATTCGGACGGAGTCTTCCTGTAGCCAGAGTTGGGGACGGAGCCCGGCTCCCATAGGAGTCCGGTCGAATTCCACCTGCAATCAAGGTCAGGGATGAAGTCTGGCTCCCGTAGGAGTCCGGACGGAGTTTACCTGTAAGTGAAGTCGCGGGCGGAGCTCGGCTCCCGTAGGAGTCCGGGTGAAGCCTTCCTATGGCTGGAGTCGGAGACGAGATCTGGCTCCCGTAGGAGTCCGGACGTCGCGAAGAATCCGGTTGGCGCTGGCGGGGTCCTGCTCGTCGACAAAACTTGGGAGTGTGGCAGAGGCTCGGCCGTCTGGGAGGTTTGAAGAGATATTGTCAGAGGTCGAAATTCAGTTGGATCCCCAGAGGGTCGCTCCCATCACGAACTTCGGCTGGGGGTATTTTATACCCAACAGAACCCTTTCTAATTGACGATTGAATTAAACTCTTTAATTCGATCAAACCCACAAAATAAGATTGATATCTAGCAACATATCCTTTCTATTCGAAAGATATAAAATTTTGATAAAAATATCAAAAATATCCTTCAATGGTAAGTTATCATGTAATTCGATCCTGCGATCACCCTGCATCCCGAATATGATTATAGATATAGAAACATATCAAATCCAATATCATGTTCATATTTCTCTTAATCTTATAATGATGATTCAATTAATGAAATATTAGAAATTTTTTTTAATTTTTCATCCTGCTTTGATCAAAGACTCCCTGAATCATCAGTCGATTAGAGCAAATAGGATGCGATCTCTTCTTATCAGGAGTGATCGATTTTATGTTGACCTACTCAAAACCTCCATACATATTCTACCATATCCAGAATATCCTGTACATGACTAAGTCATAAACGAGTATGAACCAAAATACGGATTTATATATACAAGATTCTATGATAGTTTCAGATCAGGGGATTACATGCACAACTCTCATTACAAAAAAATATCTTTTGATGGGTAAGTTGATTCCACTAGATATTTCTTAAATCAGATCAATTCAGCGAACTCATTCTCTAATAAGCATCCACATCCTTGTATTTGTGGTTAGGATGTGTAGGGATTTCATGCATGCATTTCAAAAATTTTACAGTAGAAGAATATTAGATTAAACTATTTAATCTAAAAATACATGCATAAGATTTAATCTTAAAAATCTTACAAACAGATCTATGACATGAATTTACATATGTTGGTACAGAATTCCACCAATGTTGGAGAAGCTGGAGTCGAGGGGATCACGGCCGCCGTCGGGACCTGCAAGAAAAGTCTAAATCGGAGTTGGGGGTGCTCCGGCAAGACCCTCCGACGCTCAAGTCAGTACTCTGCTTCAACAGAAATAGAGCACTCGAATGAGATTTTAGCAGAGTTTAGAGATAGTGCTTAGAGCTTAGAGGAGAACGTATCTGGGGGGTCTCTTTTATAGATGGGAGAGCGTAACCGATTGATAGCGATGTCCGTAACTGCCTGGTAGTGGGTCGTTCGGGGCCACGTGGAGTTTGTTACAAAGAGTAGTGCTGTCCGTTGTCGTGACTTGTCGGAGAATGGTGGGGCCACATGGAGTTTGTTACAGAGAGTGGAGTGGTGTCCGTTGTCGCGACTTGCCGGAGAGTTTGGGCCGGACGACTGAAGCTCGGTTGGGACATCTAGTGGAGCGGAATAGCTCTCTGTCTCAGCAATCTAAGAGAAGCTCGGATATTTTCGAGGTTGCTGAGGGTTAACTGTTGTTGGGTGCCTTAGGAGTTGATGCTGCAGATGGAAGTCATCTGCTGTAGAAGCCCGGACGAAACTTTCTGTTGAAGAAATCTGACTGGAGTCCGATTGCTAGAGAAGTCTGTCTGAAATTTGTCTGATGTAGAAGCTTGTCTGAAGACTGTCCGCTAGAGAGGTTCGGTTGCATGAGAAATCCAGCAGAAGGTCGACCGATAGCAAAATTCGGAAGGCATTGCAAAAGTTTGTCCGCTGGAGGAGTCTGGAGGACATTGTGGAAGGTCGATCGCTGGAGGGGTCTGAAGACAATTTGTCCGTTGGAGGGGTCTGGTTGGCACTGTTGAAGTCCGATTGAATCTGTTGAAGGTTGATGGCTGGAGAGGTATGGAAGACACCGGAGACAGTTGGTCACTATAGAAATCCGGCTACTGGAGCCCATTCATTGTAGAAGTTCGTCTGGAATCCATCCGCTGTAGAAGTTCGAACGAAGTCCAGTTCTTGTAGGAGTCCGGAAGGAGGCCGCTTACTGTAGAAGCTTGAATGGAGATCGATTGCCATGGAAGTCTGGATCTAGATCACTTATTGTAGAAGCTCGGATGAAGTCCACTTACCGTAGAAACTCGGATGAAGTCCACTTGCAATAGAAGTTCGGATGGAATTCGCTTACTGTAGAAGCTCGGATGAAATTCAGAAAGTGGTCGACCACTGTAGAAATTGGATGGAGTCTGGTTACTATAGAAGTCTTGCTGTTGGAGAAGCCCGAATATTGACGAAGTTCGAAAGAAGCTCGGAGTAAAGTCGATCGTGACAGGAGGAAGTCTGGAAGAGATTCGGAGAGTAGTCGATCACTGTAGAAAATCACTGATAGTGAAGCCCAGAGAGCATTTGGAGCAGTCCGATAGACAACTGAAGGAGCTTATTATTGGAGAAATCTGGAGGGTATGATAGGAGTTCGTCCGTTGGAGGGATCTAGAGGACACTGTGGAAGATCGACTGCTGGAGGAGTCCAGATGGTACTATGGAAGCTCGGACGATCGGGGGAGTTCAGAAAGACGCTGCACAAGGTCGGAAGCCGGAAGAGTCCTGAGAGGGTTGGCCTCTTACGAACTTCAGCTGAGATTATTTTATACCCAACACTAGTCCTTCTACTTTCGAGTTCGAGTTTCGAATGAAGGAAGTACAAAAAAATTTTTACAATCGAAGTTGCCCCCCTTGATTTCCGTACTCGATTATTTCCAGATATTTTGGTGTTTAGCGCACCGGTGCTGGAGTCTTTTCAAATCGAGACTATCCAAAAAGATTTTTTCAAAATTTTTGCTGGAGCGTTGCCCCAGATACGACGCAATAATGATGGCAGATCTCCTTTGGCCGACCTACAACTGCCGCGTAGCCGTTGAGGATGCTTTTCCCCTCATCCGATTTTAAACGATCAGGTCTTCGTTTGTGTCAGGACGAGGTTCTCCTCCTGTTCCCGACACAGTCAATTTCAGCTCATGTTAGGATGAGGTTTTTCTCCTATTCCTAACAGGACTGTGGGGGCACATAAGGGCCGTTGCAAGGGCCTCTCCCTCCATCCGGTCTCTAAATAACTAGATCTTCGACTTTGCTCATGTTAGGACGAGGTTTTTCTCCTGTTCCTAACATGGCTGTGGGGGCGCATAAGGGCCGTTGCGAGAGCCTCTCCCCCCATCCGATCTCTTAATAACTGGGTCTTCGACTTTGCTCATGTTAGGACGAGATTCATGTGGGGGCGCATAAGGACCGTTGCGAGGGCCTCTCCCCCCATTCGGTCTCTTAATAATCAGATCTTCGACTTTGCTCATGTTGGGATGAGGTTCTCCTCCTGTTCCTAACATGGCTGTGGGGGCACATAAGGGCCGTTGCGAGGGCCTTTCCTCCCATCTGGTCTCTTAATAATCGGGTCTTCAACTTTGCTCATGTTAGGATGAGGTTCTCCTCTTATTCCTAACATGGCTGTGGGGACGCATAAGGGCCGTTGCGAGGGCCTCTCCCCCCATCCGATCTCTTAATAATCGGATCTTCAACTTTGCTCATGTTAGGATGGGTTCTCCTCCTGTTCCTAACATGGCTATAGGGGTGCATAAGAGCCATTGCGAGGGCCTCTCCCCCCATCCGATCTCTCAATAATCGGGTCTTCGACTTTGCTCATGTTAGGATGAGGTTCTCCTCCTGTTCCTAACATGGCTGTGGGGGCGCATAAGGGCCGTTGTGAGGGCCTCTCCCCCCATCCGGTCTCTTAATAATCAGGTCTTCGACTTTGCTCATGTTAGGATGAGGTTCTCCTCCTATTTCTAACATGACTGTGGGGGCACATAAAGGCCGTTACGAGGGCTTCTCCCCCATCCGGTCTCTAAATTATCGGCCTTCGTTTGTGTCGGGATGAGGTTCTCCTCTTGTTCCTGACACGCTTAGTTTCGATTGTCTGAAGGAGTTACTCCCTGTCGTTATAAGCTCATGCCAAAAGAAAAGATATATGAATATGAAACTTTTATTTAAGGCAAAGTTATCGGTAATACAATCATAAATTTTTCGAATTTCATAGTTGCGGAAGGTCTGCTCCTCCGAGCTCTTTTAGATAGTACGTTCCAGACCGGACTACCTCCCTGACTTCATACGGGCCTTTCCAGTTTGGGGCAAGTTTCTCTTGTTTTGAGGTTGTGAAACAGCGGCTCATCGAAGTACTAAGTCCCCCGCTCTGAAGGCTTTGCTCTTGACCCGAGAGTTGTCGTAGCGGGCTGCTTTCTGCTTGTAGGCTGCCATCCGAACTTGAGCTATCTCCCACTTTTCTTCTAACAAGTCGAGGTTGGCCTTGAGATCCTGTGAGTTGCGCTGCTCGTCGAATGCCACGACTCGCGCCGATAGAAGCTTGAGTTCAATCGGGATAATGGCTTCTATTTCGAAGGCTAAGGCAAAGGAGGTCTCCTCCGTGGACAGTCTTTGGGTAGTTCGGTATACCCATAACACATGATAAAACTTGTCTGCCCAAGTTCCCTTTGCTTTTTCAAGTCTTGCCTTGATTTCTTACAGCAGAGTCCTGTTAGTCACCTCGGCTTCGCCATTTGCCTGCGAATGGGCTACTGACGTGAAGTTATGGGAGATGTTTAAGTCCTCACAAAATTCAGCAAACCTTGCTCTAGTAAATTATTGCCCATTATCAGTAATGAGGGTTTTGGGTAAGCTGAACCTACAAATGATTGACTTCCAGATGAAGTCCTACACTTTAGCTTCTATGATTTTCGCCAAAGGTTCGGCTTCGACCCACTTGGTGAAGTAGTCAATTGCCACCAGGAGGAACTTCCGCTGTCGGACGTCATGGGAAAAGGTCTAAGGATATCCATCCCCCATTGTGCAAACGATCATTGGGCACTCAAGGGTGTAAGTTCGGAGGTGGGCTGTCTTTGGATATTCACATATCTCTGACACCAATCACACTTTCTGACATATTCAATGGAGTCGTGGTACATTATAGGCCAGTAATAACCTTGTCAGAGCAGTTTGTGGGATAAAGATCTGACCCCCAGGTGACTTCCACAGACTCCTTCATGTACCTCCCACAAGGCAAAGTCAGCTTCAGAAGGCCGAAGATATTTCAGGAGGGGCAAAGAGTACAACCTCTTGTACAGCTTGCCCTCATAAAGGATATATCGGGAGGCCTGATTTCTAAGCTTCCAAGCTTCTTTTGCATCATGAGGAAGAACTCCATCTTTGAGGTATGCAACCAGTGGGTCAATCCAGCTGGATTCATGGCTGATCTCCATTATAAGCTGTGGTTCTTCCGTACTTGGACATTTCAGAACTTCGAAGAGGACTTCTTTGGGTAGTTCAGTCGGATCCAGTGTAGCCAACTTGGAGAGAATTCGAAGTGCTC